>NC_092115.1:8522749-8665602 GCF_045679555.1 Salvelinus alpinus | reverse complement strand
GATACAACTCACCACTATAACTGTTCCTCTGGAGATACAACTCACCACTATAACTGTTCCTCTGGAGATACAACTCACCACTATAACCGTTCCTCTGTCTGGAGATACAACTCACCACTATAACTGTTCCTCTGTCTGGAGATACAACTCACCACTATAACTGTTCCTCTGTCTGGAGATACAACTCACCACTATAACTGTTCCTCTGGAGATACAACTCACCACTATAACTGTTCCTCTGGAGATACAACTCACCACTATAACTGTTCCTCTGGAGATACAACTCACCACTATAACTGTTCCTCTGTCTGGAGATACAACTCACCACTATAACTGTTCCTCTGTCTGGTGATACAACTCACCACTATAACTGTTCCTCTGTCTGGAGATACAACTCACCACTATCACTGTTCCTCTGGAGATACAACTCACCACTATAACTGTTCCTCTGGAGATACAACTCACCACTATAACTGTTCCTCTGGAGATACAACTCACGACTATAACTGTTCCTATGGAGATACATCTCACCACTATAACTGTTCCTCTGGAGATACAACTCACCACTATAACTGTTCCTATGGAGATACATCTCACCACTATAACTGTTCCTCTGGAGATACAACTCACCACTATAACTGTTCCTCTGTCTGGAGATACAACTCACCACTATAACTGTTCCTCTGGAGATACAACTCACCACTATAACTGTTCCTCTCTCTGGAGATACAACTCACCACTATAACTGTTCCTCTGGAGATACAACTCACCACTATAACTGTTCCCCTGGAGATACAACTCACCACTATAACTGTTCCTATGGAGATACATCTCACCACTATAACTGTTCCTCTGGAGATACAACTCACCACTATAACTGTTTCTCTGGAGATACAACTCACCACTATAACTGTTCCTCTGTCTGGAGATACAACTCACCACTATAACTGTTCCTATGGAGATACATCTCACCACTATAACTGTTCCTCTGGAGATACAACTCACCACTATAACTGTTCCTCTGGAGATACAACTCACCACTATAACTGTTCCCCTGGAGATACAACTCACCACTATAACTGTTCCTCTGTCTGGAGATACAACTCACCACTATAACTGTTCCTCTGGAGTTACAACTCACCACTATAACTGTTCCCCTGGAGATACAACTCACCACTATAACTGTTCCTCTGTCTGGAGATACAACTCACGACTATAACTGTTCCTCTGTCTGGAGATACAACTCACCACTATAACTGTTCCTCTGGAGATACAACTCACCACTATAACTGTTCCTCTGGAGATACAACTCACCACTATAACTGTTCCTCTGGAGATACAACTCACCACTATAACTGTTCCTCTGTCTGGAGATACAACTCACCACTATAACTGTTCCTCTGGAGATACAACTCACCACTATAACTGTTCCTCTGTCTGGAGATACAACTCACCACTATAACTGTTCCTCTGGAGATACAACTCACCAATATAACTGTTCCTCTGGAGATACAACTCACCACTATAACTGTTCCTCTGGAGATACAACTCACCACTATAACTGTTCCTCTGTCTGGAGATACAACTCACCACTATAACTGTTCCTCTGTCTGGAGATACAACTCACCACTATAACTGTTCCTCTGGAGATACAACTCACCACTATAACTGTTCCTCTGTCTGGAGATACAACTCACCACTATAACTGTTCCCCTGTCTGGAGATACAACTCACCACTATAACTGTTCCTCTGGAGATACAACTCACCACTATAACTGTTCCTCTGGAGATACAACTCACCACTATAACTGTTCCTCTGTCTGGAGATACAACTCACCACTATAACTGTTCCTCTGGAGATACAACTCACCACTATAACTGTTCCTCTGGAGATACAACTCACCACTATAACTGTTCCTCTGGAGATACAACTCACCACTATAACTGTTCCTCTGTCTGGAGATACAACTCACCACTATAACTGTTCCTCTGGAGATACAACTCACCACTATAACTGTTCCTCTGTCTGGAGATACAACTCACCACTATAACTGTTCCCCTGGAGATACAACTCACCACTATAACTGTTCCTCTGTCTGGAGATACAACTCACCACTATAACTGTTCCTCTGGAGATACACCTCACCACTATAACTGTTCCTCTGTCTGGAGATACAACTCACCACTATAACTGTTCCTCTGGAGATACATCTCACCACTATAACTGTTCCTCTGGAGATACAACTCACCACTATAACCGTTCCTCTGGAGATACATCTCACCACTATAACTGTTCCTCTGGAGATACAACTCACCACTATAACCATTCCTCTGTCTGGAGATACAACTCACCACTATAACTGTTCCTCTGTCTGGAGATACAACTCACAACTATAACTGTTCCTCTGTCTGGAGATACAACTCGCCACTATAACCGTTCCTCTGGAGATACAACTCACCACTATAACTGTTCCTATGGAGATACAACTCACCACTATAACTGTTCCTCTGTCTGGAGATACAACTCACCACTATAACTGTTCCTCTGGAGTTACAACTCACCACTATAACTGTTCCCCTGGAGATACAACTCACGACTATAACTGTTCCTCTGTCTGGAGATACAACTCACGACTATAACTGTTCCTCTGTCTGGAGATACAACTCACCACTATAACTGTTCCTCTGGAGATACAACTCACCACTATAACTGTTCCTCTGTCTGGAGATACAACTCACCACTATAACTGTTCCTCTGGAGATACAACTCAACACTATAACTGTTCCTCTGGAGATACAACTCACCACTATAACTGTTCCTCTGGAGATACAACTCACCACTATAACTGTTCCTCTGTCTGGAGATACAACTCACCACTATAACTGTTCCTCTGTCTGGAGATACAACTCACCACTATAACTGTTCCTCTGTCTGGAGATACAACTCACCACTATAACTGTTCCTCTGTCTGGAGATACAACTCACCACTATAACTGTTCCTCTGGAGATACAACTCACCACTATAACTGTTCCTCTGGAGATACAACTCACCACTATAACTGTTCCTCTGGAGATACAACTCACCACTATAACTGTTCCTCTGGAGATACAACTCACCACTATAACTGTTCCTCTGGAGATACATCTCACCACTATAACTGTTCCTCTGGAGATACAACTCACCACTATAACCGTTCCTCTGGAGATACATCTCACCACTATAACTGTTCCTCTGGAGATACAACTCACCACTATAACCGTTCCTCTGTCTGGAGATACAACTCACCACTATAACTGTTCCTCTGTCTGGAGATACAACTCACCACTATAACTGTTCCTCTGTCTGGAGATACAACTCACTACTATAACCGTTCCTCTCTCTGGAGATACAACTCACCACTATAACTGTTCCTCTGGAGATACAACTCACCACTATAACTGTTTCTCTGGAGATACAACTCACCACTATAACTGTTCCTCTGTCTGGAGATACAACTCACCACTATAACTGTTCCTATGGAGATACATCTCACCACTATAACTGTTCCTCTGGAGATACAACTCACCACTATAACTGTTCCTCTGGAGATACAACTCACCACTATAACTGTTCCCCTGGAGATACAACTCACCACTATAACTGTTCCTCTGTCTGGAGATACAACTCACCACTATAACTGTTCCTCTGGAGTTACAACTCACCACTATAACTGTTCCCCTGGAGATACAACTCACCACTATAACTGTTCCTCTGTCTGGAGATACAACTCACGACTATAACTGTTCCTCTGTCTGGAGATACAACTCACCACTATAACTGTTCCTCTGGAGATACAACTCACCACTATAACTGTTCCTCTGGAGATACAACTCACCACTATAACTGTTCCTCTGGAGATACAACTCACCACTATAACTGTTCCTCTGTCTGGAGATACAACTCACCACTATAACTGTTCCTCTGGAGATACAACTCACCACTATAACTGTTCCTCTGTCTGGAGATACAACTCACCACTATAACTGTTCCTCTGGAGATACAACTCACCAATATAACTGTTCCTCTGGAGATACAACTCACCACTATAACTGTTCCTCTGGAGATACAACTCACCACTATAACTGTTCCTCTGTCTGGAGATACAACTCACCACTATAACTGTTCCTCTGTCTGGAGATACAACTCACCACTATAACTGTTCCTCTGGAGATACAACTCACCACTATAACTGTTCCTCTGTCTGGAGATACAACTCACCACTATAACTGTTCCCCTGTCTGGAGATACAACTCACCACTATAACTGTTCCTCTGGAGATACAACTCACCACTATAACTGTTCCTCTGGAGATACAACTCACCACTATAACTGTTCCTCTGTCTGGAGATACAACTCACCACTATAACTGTTCCTCTGGAGATACAACTCACCACTATAACTGTTCCTCTGGAGATACAACTCACCACTATAACTGTTCCTCTGGAGATACAACTCACCACTATAACTGTTCCTCTGTCTGGAGATACAACTCACCACTATAACTGTTCCTCTGGAGATACAACTCACCACTATAACTGTTCCTCTGTCTGGAGATACAACTCACCACTATAACTGTTCCCCTGGAGATACAACTCACCACTATAACTGTTCCTCTGTCTGGAGATACAACTCACCACTATAACTGTTCCTCTGGAGATACAACTCACCACTATAACTGTTCCTCTGTCTGGAGATACAACTCACCACTATAACTGTTCCTCTGGAGATACATCTCACCACTATAACTGTTCCTCTGGAGATACAACTCACCACTATAACCGTTCCTCTGGAGATACATCTCACCACTATAACTGTTCCTCTGGAGATACAACTCACCACTATAACCGTTCCTCTGTCTGGAGATACAACTCACCACTATAACTGTTCCTCTGTCTGGAGATACAACTCACAACTATAACTGTTCCTCTGTCTGGAGATACAACTCGCCACTATAACCGTTCCTCTGGAGATACAACTCACCACTATAACTGTTCCTATGGAGATACAACTCACCACTATAACTGTTCCTCTGTCTGGAGATACAACTCACCACTATAACTGTTCCTCTGGAGTTACAACTCACCACTATAACTGTTCCCCTGGAGATACAACTCACCACTATAACTGTTCCTCTGTCTGGAGATACAACTCACGACTATAACTGTTCCTCTGTCTGGAGATACAACTCACCACTATAACTGTTCCTCTGGAGATACAACTCACCACTATAACTGTTCCTCTGTCTGGAGATACAACTCACCACTATAACTGTTCCTCTGGAGATACAACTCAACACTATAACTGTTCCTCTGGAGATACAACTCACCACTATAACTGTTCCTCTGGAGATACAACTCACCACTATAACTGTTCCTCTGTCTGGAGATACAACTCACCACTATAACTGTTCCTCTGTCTGGAGATACAACTCACCACTATAACTGTTCCTCTGTCTGGAGATACAACTCACCACTATAACTGTTCCTCTGTCTGGAGATACAACTCACCACTATAACTGTTCCTCTGGAGATACAACTCACCACTATAACTGTTCCTCTGGAGATACAACTCACCACTATAACTGTTCCTCTGGAGATACAACTCACCACTATAACTGTTCCTCTGGAGATACAACTCACCACTATAACTGTTCCTCTGGAGATACAACTCACCACTATAACTGTTCCTCTGGAGATACAACTCACCACTATAACTGTTCCTCTGGAGATACAACTCACCACTATAACTGTTCCTCTGTCTGGAGATACAACTCACCACTATAACTGTTCCTCTGTCTGGAGATACAACTCACCACTATAACTGTTCCTCTGTCTGGAGATACAACTCACCACTATAACTGTTCCTCTGGAGATACAACTCACCACTATAACTGTTCCTCTGTCTGGAGATACAACTCACCACTATAACTGTTCCTCTGGAGATACATCTCACCACTATAACTGTTCCTCTGGAGATACAACTCACCACTATAACCGTTCCTCTGGAGATACATCTCACCACTATAACTGTTCCTCTGGAGATACAACTCACCACTATAACCGTTCCTCTGTCTGGAGATACAACTCACCACTATAACTGTTCCTCTGTCTGGAGATACAACTCACCACTATAACTGTTCCTCTGTCTGGAGATACAACTCACTACTATAACCGTTCCTCTGTCTGGAGATACAACTCACCACTATAACTGTTCCTCTGTCTGGAGATACAACTCACCACTATAACTGTTCCTCTGGAGATACAACTCACCACTATAACTGTTCCTCTGTCTGGAGATACAACTCACCACTATAACTGTTCCTCTGTCTGGTGATACAACTCACCACTATAACTGTTCCTCTGTCTGGAGATACAACTCACCACTATCACTGTTCCTCTGGAGATACAACTCACCACTATAACTGTTCCTCTGGAGATACAACTCACCACTATAACTGTTCCTCTGGAGATACAACTCACGACTATAACTGTTCCTATGGAGATACATCTCACCACTATAACTGTTCCTCTGGAGATACAACTCACCACTATAACTGTTCCTATGGAGATACAACTCACCACTATAACTGTTCCTCTGTCTGGAGATACAACTCACCACTATAACTGTTCCTCTGGAGATACAACTCACCACTATAACTGTTCCTCTCTCTGGAGATACAACTCACCACTATAACTGTTCCTCTGGAGATACAACTCACCACTATAACTGTTCCCCTGGAGATACAACTCACCACTATAACTGTTCCTATGGAGATACATCTCACCACTATAACTGTTCCTCTGGAGATACAACTCACCACTATAACTGTTCCTCTGGAGATACAACTCACCACTATAACTGTTCCTCTGTCTGGAGATACAACTCACCACTATAACTGTTCCTATGGAGATACATCTCACCACTATAACTGTTCCTCTGGAGATACAACTCACCACTATAACTGTTCCTCTGGAGATACAACTCACCACTATAACTGTTCCCCTGGAGATACAACTCACCACTATAACTGTTCCTCTGTCTGGAGATACAACTCACCACTATAACTGTTCCTCTGGAGTTACAACTCACCACTATAACTGTTCCCCTGGAGATACAACTCACCACTATAACTGTTCCTCTGTCTGGAGATACAACTCACGACTATAACTGTTCCTCTGTCTGGAGATACAACTCACCACTATAACTGTTCCTCTCTCTGGAGATACAACTCACGACTATAACTGTTCCTATGGAGATACATCTCACCACTATAACTGTTCCTCTGGAGATACAACTCACCACTATAACTGTTCCTATGGAGATACAACTCACCACTATAACTGTTCCTCTGTCTGGAGATACAACTCACCACTATAACTGTTCCTCTGGAGATACAACTCACCACTATAACTGTTCCTCTCTCTGGAGATACAACTCACCACTATAACTGTTCCTCTGGAGATACAACTCACCACTATAACTGTTCCCCTGGAGATACAACTCACCACTATAACTGTTCCTCTGGAGATACAACTCACCACTATAACTGTTCCTCTGGAGATACAACTCACCACTATAACTGTTCCTCTGGAGATACAACTCACCACTATAACTGTTCCTCTGTCTGGAGATACAACTCACCACTATAACTGTTCCTATGGAGATACATCTCACCACTATAACTGTTCCTCTGGAGATACAACTCACCACTATAACTGTTCCTCTGGAGATACAACTCACCACTATAACTGTTCCCCTGGAGATACAACTCACCACTATAACTGTTCCTCTGTCTGGAGATACAACTCACCACTATAACTGTTCCTCTGGAGTTACAACTCACCACTATAACTGTTCCCCTGGAGATACAACTCACCACTATAACTGTTCCTCTGTCTGGAGATACAACTCACGACTATAACTGTTCCTCTGTCTGGAGATACAACTCACCACTATAACTGTTCCTCTGGAGATACAACTCACCACTATAACTGTTCCTCTGGAGATACAACTCACCACTATAACTGTTCCTCTGGAGATACAACTCACCACTATAACTGTTCCTCTGTCTGGAGATACAACTCACCACTATAACTGTTCCTCTGGAGATACAACTCACCACTATAACTGTTCCTCTGTCTGGAGATACAACTCACCACTATAACTGTTCCTCTGGAGATACAACTCACCAATATAACTGTTCCTCTGGAGATACAACTCACCACTATAACTGTTCCTCTGGAGATACAACTCACCACTATAACTGTTCCTCTGTCTGGAGATACAACTCACCACTATAACTGTTCCTCTGTCTGGAGATACAACTCACCACTATAACTGTTCCTCTGGAGATACAACTCACCACTATAACTGTTCCTCTGTCTGGAGATACAACTCACCACTATAACTGTTCCCCTGTCTGGAGATACAACTCACCACTATAACTGTTCCTCTGGAGATACAACTCACCACTATAACTGTTCCTCTGGAGATACAACTCACCACTATAACTGTTCCTCTGTCTGGAGATACAACTCACCACTATAACTGTTCCTCTGGAGATACAACTCACCACTATAACTGTTCCTCTGGAGATACAACTCACCACTATAACTGTTCCTCTGGAGATACAACTCACGACTATAACTGTTCCTCTGTCTGGAGATACAACTCACCACTATAACTGTTCCTCTGGAGATACAACTCACCACTATAACTGTTCCTCTGGAGATACAACTCACCACTATAACCGTTCCTCTGTCTGGAGATACAACTCACCACTATAACTGTTCCTCTGTCTGGAGATACAACTCACCACTATAACTGTTCCTCTGTCTGGAGATACAACTCACCACTATAACTGTTCCTCTGGAGATACAACTCACCACTATAACTGTTCCTCTGGAGATACAACTCACCACTATAACTGTTCCTCTGGAGATACAACTCACCACTATAACTGTTCCTCTGTCTGGAGATACAACTCACCACTATAACTGTTCCTCTGTCTGGTGATACAACTCACCACTATAACTGTTCCTCTGTCTGGAGATACAACTCACCACTATCACTGTTCCTCTGGAGATACAACTCACCACTATAACTGTTCCTCTGGAGATACAACTCACCACTATAACTGTTCCTCTGGAGATACAACTCACGACTATAACTGTTCCTATGGAGATACATCTCACCACTATAACTGTTCCTCTGGAGATACAACTCACCACTATAACTGTTCCTATGGAGATACATCTCACCACTATAACTGTTCCTCTGGAGATACAACTCACCACTATAACTGTTCCTCTGTCTGGAGATACAACTCACCACTATAACTGTTCCTCTGGAGATACAACTCACCACTATAACTGTTCCTCTCTCTGGAGATACAACTCACCACTATAACTGTTCCTCTGGAGATACAACTCACCACTATAACTGTTCCCCTGGAGATACAACTCACCACTATAACTGTTCCTATGGAGATACATCTCACCACTATAACTGTTCCTCTGGAGATACAACTCACCACTATAACTGTTTCTCTGGAGATACAACTCACCACTATAACTGTTCCTCTGTCTGGAGATACAACTCACCACTATAACTGTTCCTATGGAGATACATCTCACCACTATAACTGTTCCTCTGGAGATACAACTCACCACTATAACTGTTCCTCTGGAGATACAACTCACCACTATAACTGTTCCCCTGGAGATACAACTCACCACTATAACTGTTCCTCTGTCTGGAGATACAACTCACCACTATAACTGTTCCTCTGGAGTTACAACTCACCACTATAACTGTTCCCCTGGAGATACAACTCACCACTATAACTGTTCCTCTGTCTGGAGATACAACTCACGACTATAACTGTTCCTCTGTCTGGAGATACAACTCACCACTATAACTGTTCCTCTGGAGATACAACTCACCACTATAACTGTTCCTCTGGAGATACAACTCACCACTATAACTGTTCCTCTGGAGATACAACTCACCACTATAACTGTTCCTCTGTCTGGAGATACAACTCACCACTATAACTGTTCCTCTGGAGATACAACTCACCACTATAACTGTTCCTCTGTCTGGAGATACAACTCACCACTATAACTGTTCCTCTGGAGATACAACTCACCAATATAACTGTTCCTCTGGAGATACAACTCACCACTATAACTGTTCCTCTGGAGATACAACTCACCACTATAACTGTTCCTCTGTCTGGAGATACAACTCACCACTATAACTGTTCCTCTGTCTGGAGATACAACTCACCACTATAACTGTTCCTCTGGAGATACAACTCACCACTATAACTGTTCCTCTGTCTGGAGATACAACTCACCACTATAACTGTTCCCCTGTCTGGAGATACAACTCACCACTATAACTGTTCCTCTGGAGATACAACTCACCACTATAACTGTTCCTCTGGAGATACAACTCACCACTATAACTGTTCCTCTGTCTGGAGATACAACTCACCACTATAACTGTTCCTCTGGAGATACAACTCACCACTATAACTGTTCCTCTGGAGATACAACTCACCACTATAACTGTTCCTCTGGAGATACAACTCACCACTATAACTGTTCCTCTGTCTGGAGATACAACTCACCACTATAACTGTTCCTCTGGAGATACAACTCACCACTATAACTGTTCCTCTGTCTGGAGATACAACTCACCACTATAACTGTTCCCCTGGAGATACAACTCACCACTATAACTGTTCCTCTGTCTGGAGATACAACTCACCACTATAACTGTTCCTCTGGAGATACAACTCACCACTATAACTGTTCCTCTGTCTGGAGATACAACTCACCACTATAACTGTTCCTCTGGAGATACATCTCACCACTATAACTGTTCCTCTGGAGATACAACTCACCACTATAACCGTTCCTCTGGAGATACATCTCACCACTATAACTGTTCCTCTGGAGATACAACTCACCACTATAACCGTTCCTCTGTCTGGAGATACAACTCACCACTATAACTGTTCCTCTGTCTGGAGATACAACTCACAACTATAACTGTTCCTCTGTCTGGAGATACAACTCGCCACTATAACCGTTCCTCTGGAGATACAACTCACCACTATAACTGTTCCTATGGAGATACAACTCACCACTATAACTGTTCCTCTGTCTGGAGATACAACTCACCACTATAACTGTTCCTCTGGAGTTACAACTCACCACTATAACTGTTCCCCTGGAGATACAACTCACCACTATAACTGTTCCTCTGTCTGGAGATACAACTCACGACTATAACTGTTCCTCTGTCTGGAGATACAACTCACCACTATAACTGTTCCTCTGGAGATACAACTCACCACTATAACTGTTCCTCTGTCTGGAGATACAACTCACCACTATAACTGTTCCTCTGGAGATACAACTCAACACTATAACTGTACCTCTGGAGATACAACTCACCACTATAACTGTTCCTCTGGAGATACAACTCACCACTATAACTGTTCCTCTGTCTGGAGATACAACTCACCACTATAACTGTTCCTCTGTCTGGAGATACAACTCACCACTATAACTGTTCCTCTGTCTGGAGATACAACTCACCACTATAACTGTTCCTCTGTCTGGAGATACAACTCACCACTATAACTGTTCCTCTGGAGATACAACTCACCACTATAACTGTTCCTCTGGAGATACAACTCACCACTATAACTGTTCCTCTGGAGATACAACTCACCACTATAACTGTTCCTCTGGAGATACAACTCACCACTATAACTGTTCCTCTGGAGATACATCTCACCACTATAACTGTTCCTCTGGAGATACAACTCACCACTATAACCGTTCCTCTGGAGATACATCTCACCACTATAACTGTTCCTCTGGAGATACAACTCACCACTATAACCGTTCCTCTGTCTGGAGATACAACTCACCACTATAACTGTTCCTCTGTCTGGAGATACAACTCACCACTATAACTGTTCCTCTGTCTGGAGATACAACTCACTACTATAACCGTTCCTCTGTCTGGAGATACAACTCACCACTATAACTGTTCCTCTGTCTGGAGATACAACTCACCACTATAACTGTTCCTCTGGAGATACAACTCACCACTATAACTGTTCCTCTGTCTGGAGATACAACTCACCACTATAACTGTTCCTCTGTCTGGTGATACAACTCACCACTATAACTGTTCCTCTGTCTGGAGATACAACTCACCACTATCACTGTTCCTCTGGAGATACAACTCACCACTATAACTGTTCCTCTGGAGATACAACTCACCACTATAACTGTTCCTCTGGAGATACAACTCACGACTATAACTGTTCCTATGGAGATACATCTCACCACTATAACTGTTCCTCTGGAGATACAACTCACCACTATAACTGTTCCTATGGAGATACATCTCACCACTATAACTGTTCCTCTGGAGATACAACTCACCACTATAACTGTTCCTCTGTCTGGAGATACAACTCACCACTATAACTGTTCCTCTGGAGATACAACTCACCACTATAACTGTTCCTCTCTCTGGAGATACAACTCACCACTATAACTGTTCCTCTGGAGATACAACTCACCACTATAACTGTTCCCCTGGAGATACAACTCACCACTATAACTGTTCCTATGGAGATACATCTCACCACTATAACTGTTCCTCTGGAGATACAACTCACCACTATAACTGTTCCTCTGGAGATACAACTCACCACTATAACTGTTCCTCTGTCTGGAGATACAACTCACCACTATAACTGTTCCTATGGAGATACATCTCACCACTATAACTGTTCCTCTGGAGATACAACTCACCACTATAACTGTTCCTCTGGAGATACAACTCACCACTATAACTGTTCCCCTGGAGATACAACTCACCACTATAACTGTTCCTCTGTCTGGAGATACAACTCACCACTATAACTGTTCCTCTGGAGTTACAACTCACCACTATAACTGTTCCCCTGGAGATACAACTCACCACTATAACTGTTCCTCTGGAGATACAACTCACGACTATAACTGTTCCTCTGTCTGGAGATACAACTCACCACTATAACTGTTCCTCTGGAGATACAACTCACCACTATAACTGTTCCTCTGGAGATACAACTCACCACTATAACTGTTCCTCTGGAGATACAACTCACCACTATAACTGTTCCTCTGTCTGGAGATACAACTCACCACTATAACTGTTCCTCTGGAGATACAACTCACCACTATAACTGTTCCTCTGTCTGGAGATACAACTCACCACTATAACTGTTCCTCTGGAGATACAACTCACCAATATAACTGTTCCTCTGGAGATACAACTCACCACTATAACTGTTCCTCTGGAGATACAACTCACCACTATAACTGTTCCTCTGTCTGGAGATACAACTCACCACTATAACTGTTCCCCTGTCTGGAGATACAACTCACCACTATAACTGTTCCTCTGGAGATACAACTCACCACTACAACTGTTCCTCTGGAGATACAACTCACCACTATAACTGTTCCTCTGTCTGGAGATACAACTCACCACTATAACTGTTCCTCTGGAGATACAACTCACCACTATAACTGTTCCTCTGGAGATACAACTCACCACTATAACTGTTCCTCTGGAGATACAACTCACCACTATAACTGTTCCTCTGTCTGGAGATACAACTCACCACTATAACTGTTCCTCTGGAGATACAACTCACCACTATAACTGTTCCCCTGGAGATACAACTCACCACTATAACTGTTCCTCTGTCTGGAGATACAACTCACCACTATAACTGTTCCTCTGGAGATACAACTCACCACTATAACTGTTCCTCTGTCTGGAGATACAACTCACCACTATAACTGTTCCTCTGGAGATACATCTCACCACTATAACTGTTCCTCTGGAGATACAACTCACCACTATAACCGTTCCTCTGGAGATACATCTCACCACTATAACTGTTCCTCTGGAGATACAACTCACCACTATAACCGTTCCTCTGTCTGGAGATACAACTCACCACTATAACTGTTCCTCTGTCTGGAGATACAACTCACAACTATAACTGTTCCTCTGTCTGGAGATACAACTCACCACTATAACCGTTCCTCTGGAGATACAACTCACCACTATAACTGTTCCTATGGAGATACAACTCACCACTATAACTGTTCCTCTGTCTGGAGATACAACTCACCACTATAACTGTTCCTCTGGAGATACAACTCACCACTATAACTGTTCCCCTGGAGATACAACTCACCACTATAACTGTTCCTCTGTCTGGAGATACAACTCACGACTATAACTGTTCCTCTGTCTGGAGATACAACTCACCACTATAACTGTTCCTCTGGAGATACAACTCACCACTATAACTGTTCCTCTGGAGATACAACTCACCACTATAACTGTTCCTCTGGAGATACAACTCACCACTATAACTGTTCCTCTGTCTGGAGATACAACTCACCACTATAACTGTTCCTCTGGAGATACAACTCACCACTATAACTGTTCCTCTGTCTGGAGATACAACTCACCACTATAACTGTTCCTCTGGAGATACAACTCACCACTATAACTGTTCCTCTGGAGATACAACTCACCACTATAACTGTTCCTCTGTCTGGAGATACAACTCACCACTATAACTGTTCCTCTGTCTGGAGATACAACTCACCACTATAACTGTTCCTCTGTCTGGAGATACAACTCACCACTATAACTATTCCTCTGTCTGGAGATACAACTCACCACTATAACTGTTCCTCTGTCTGGAGATACAACTCACCACTATAACTGTTCCTCTGGAGATACAACTCACCACTATAACTGTTCCTCTGGAGATACAACTCACCACTATAACTGTTCCTCTGGAGATACAACTCACCACTATAACTGTTCCTCTGGAGATACAACTCACCACTATAACTGTTCCTCTGGAGATACAACTCACCACTATAACTGTTCCTCTGGAGATACAACTCACCACTATAACTGTTCCTCTGGAGATACAACTCACCACTATAACTGTTCCTCTGTCTGGAGATACAACTCACCACTATAACTGTTCCTCTGGAGATACAACTCACCACTATAACTGTTCCCCTGGAGATACAACTCACCACTATAACTGTTCCTCTGTCTGGAGATACAACTCACCACTATAACTGTTCCTCTGGAGATACAACTCACCACTATAACTGTTCCTCTGTCTGGAGATACAACTCACCACTATAACTGTTCCTCTGGAGATACATCTCACCACTATAACTGTTCCTCTGGAGATACAACTCACCACTATAACCGTTCCTCTGGAGATACATCTCACCACTATAACTGTTCCTCTGGAGATACAACTCACCACTATAACCGTTCCTCTGTCTGGAGATACAACTCACCACTATAACTGTTCCTCTGTCTGGAGATACAACTCACCACTATAACTGTTCCTCTGTCTGGAGATACAACTCACTACTATAACTGTTCCTCTGTCTGGAGATACAACTCACCACTATAACTGTTCCTCTGTCTGGAGATACAACTCACCACTATAACTGTTCCTCTGGAGATACAACTCACCACTATAACCGTTCCTCTGTCTGGAGATACAACTCACCACTATAACTGTTCCTCTGGAGATACAACTCACCACTATAACTGTTCCTCTGGAGATACAACTCACCACTATAACTGTTCCTCTGGAGATACAACTCACCACTATAACTGTTCCTCTGGAGATACAACTCACCACTGTAACTGTTCCTCTGGAGATACAACTCACCACTATAACTGTTCCTCTGGAGATACAACTCACCACTATAACTGTTCCTCTGGAGATACAACTCACCACTGTAACTGTTCCTCTGGAGATACAACTCACCACTATAACCGTTCCTCTGTCTGGAGATACAACTCACCACTATAACTGTTCCTCTGGAGATACAACTCACCACTATAACTGTTCCTCTGGAGATACAACTCACCACTATAACTGTTCCTCTGTCTGGAGATACAACTCACCACTATAACTGTTCCTCTGTCTGGAGATACAACTCACCACTATAACTGTTCCTCTGGAGATACAACTCACCACTATAACTGTTCCTCTGGAGATACAACTCACCACTCTAACTGTTCCTCTGGAGATACAACTCACCACTATAACAGTTCCTCTGTCTGGAGATACAACTCACCACTATAACTGTTCCTCTGGAGATACAACTCACCACTATAACTGTTCCTCTGTCTGGAGATACAACTCACCACTATAACTGTTCCTCTGGAGATACAACTCACCACTATAACTGTTCCTCTGGAGATACAACTCACCACTATAACTGTTCCTCTGGAGATACAACTCACCACTATAACTGTTCCTCTGGAGATACAACTCACCACTATAACTGTTCCTCTGTCTGGAGATACAACTCACCACTATAACTGTTCCTCTGGAGTTACAACTCACCACTATAACTGTTCCCCTGGAGATACAACTCACCACTATAACTGTTCCTCTGTCTGGAGATACAACTCACGACTATAACTGTTCCTCTGTCTGGAGATACAACTCACCACTATAACTGTTCCTCTGGAGATACAACTCACCACTATAACTGTTCCTCTGGAGATACAACTCACCACTATAACTGTTCCTCTGGAGATACAACTCACCACTATAACTGTTCCTCTGTCTGGAGATACAACTCACCACTATAACTGTTCCTCTGTCTGGAGATACAACTCACCACTATAACTGTTCCTCTGGAGATACAACTCACCACTATAACTGTTCCTCTGTCTGGAGATACAACTCACCACTATAACTGTTCCTCTGGAGATACAACTCACCAATATAACTGTTCCTCTGGAGATACAACTCACCACTATAACTGTTCCTCTGGAGATACAACTCACCACTATAACTGTTCCTCTGTCTGGAGATACAACTCACCACTATAACTGTTCCTCTGTCTGGAGATACAACTCACCACTATAACTGTTCCTCTGGAGATACAACTCACCACTATAACTGTTCCTCTGTCGGGAGATACAACTCACCACTATAACTGTTCCCCTGTCTGGAGATACAACTCACCACTATAACTGTTCCTCTGGAGATACAACTCACCACTATAACTGTTCCTCTGGAGATACAACTCACCACTATAACTGTTCCTCTGGAGATACAACTCACCACTATAACTGTTCCTCTGGAGATACAACTCACCACTATAACTGTTCCTCTGTCTGGAGATACAACTCACCACTATAACTGTTCCTCTGGAGATACAACTCACCACTATAACTGTTCCCCTGGAGATACAACTCACCACTATAACTGTTCCTCTGTCTGGAGATACAACTCACCACTATAACTGTTCCTCTGGAGATACAACTCACCACTATAACTGTTCCTCTGTCTGGAGATACAACTCACCACTATAACTGTTCCTCTGGAGATACATCTCACCACTATAACTGTTCCTCTGGAGATACAACTCACCACTATAACCGTTCCTCTGGAGATACATCTCACCACTATAACTGTTCCTCTGGAGATACAACTCACCACTATAACCGTTCCTCTGTCTGGAGATACAACTCACCACTATAACTGTTCCTCTGTCTGGAGATACAACTCACAACTATAACTGTTCCTCTGTCTGGAGATACAACTCACCACTATAACCGTTCCTCTGGAGATACAACTCACCACTATAACTGTTCCTATGGAGATACAACTCACCACTATAACTGTTCCTCTGTCTGGAGATACAACTCACCACTATAACTGTTCCTCTGGAGTTACAACTCACCACTATAACTGTTCCCCTGGAGATACAACTCACCACTATAACTGTTCCTCTGTCTGGAGATACAACTCACGACTATAACTGTTCCTCTGTCTGGAGATACAACTCACCACTATAACTGTTCCTCTGGAGATACAACTCACCACTATAACTGTTCCTCTGTCTGGAGATACAACTCACCACTATAACTGTTCCTCTGGAGATACAACTCACCACTATAACTGTTCCTCTGTCTGGAGATACAACTCACCACTATAACTGTTCCTCTGGAGATACAACTCACCACTATAACTGTTCCTCTGTCTGGAGATACAACTCACCACTATAACTGTTCCTCTGGAGATACAACTCACCACTATAACTGTTCCTCTGTCTGGAGATACAACTCACCACTATAACTGTTCCTCTGTCTGGAGATACAACTCACCACTATAACTGTTCCTCTGTCTGGAGATACAACTCACCACTATAACTGTTCCTCTGTCTGGAGATACAACTCACCACTATAACTGTTCCTCTGTCTGGAGATACAACTCACCACTATAACTGTTCCTCTGTCTGGAGATACAACTCACCACTATAACTGTTCCTCTGGAGATACAACTCACCACTATAACTGTTCCTCTGGAGATACAACTCACCACTATAACTGTTCCTCTGGAGATACAACTCACCACTATAACTGTTCCTCTGGAGATACAACTCACCACTATAACTGTTCCTCTGGAGATACAACTCACCACTATAACTGTTCCTCTGTCTGGAGATACAACTCACCACTATAACTGTTCCTCTGTCTGGAGATACAACTCACCACTATAACTGTTCCTCTGTCTGGAGATACAACTCACCACTATAACTGTTCCTCTGGAGATACAACTCACCACTATAACTGTTCCTCTGTCTGGAGATACAACTCACCACTATAACTGTTCCTCTGGAGATACATCTCACCACTATAACTGTTCCTCTGGAGATACAACTCACCACTATAACCGTTCCTCTGGAGATACATCTCACCACTATAACTGTTCCTCTGGAGATACAACTCACCACTATAACCGTTCCTCTGTCTGGAGATACAACTCACCACTATAACTGTTCCTCTGTCTGGAGATACAACTCACCACTATAACTGTTCCTCTGTCTGGAGATACAACTCACTACTATAACCGTTCCTCTGTCTGGAGATACAACTCACCACTATAACTGTTCCTCTGTCTGGAGATACAACTCACCACTATAACTGTTCCTCTGGAGATACAACTCACCACTATAACTGTTCCTCTGTCTGGAGATACAACTCACCACTATAACTGTTCCTCTGTCTGGTGATACAACTCACCACTATAACTGTTCCTCTGTCTGGAGATACAACTCACCACTATAACTGTTCCTCTGGAGATACAACTCACCACTATAACTGTTCCTCTGGAGATACAACTCACGACTATAACTGTTCCTATGGAGATACATCTCACCACTATAACTGTTCCTCTGGAGATACAACTCACCACTATAACTGTTCCTCTCTCTGGAGATACAACTCACCACTATAACTGTTCCTCTGGAGATACAACTCACCACTATAACTGTTCCCCTGGAGATACAACTCACCACTATAACTGTTCCTATGGAGATACATCTCACCACTATAACTGTTCCTCTGGAGATACAACTCACCACTATAACTGTTCCTCTGGAGATACAACTCACCACTATAACTGTTCCTCTGTCTGGAGATACAACTCACCACTATAACTGTTCCTATGGAGATACATCTCACCACTATAACTGTTCCTCTGGAGATACAACTCACCACTATAACTGTTCCTCTGGAGATACAACTCACCACTATAACTGTTCCCCTGGAGATACAACTCACCACTATAACTGTTCCTCTGTCTGGAGATACAACTCACCACTATAACTGTTCCTCTGGAGTTACAACTCACCACTATAACTGTTCCCCTGGAGATACAACTCACCACTATAACTGTTCCTCTGTCTGGAGATACAACTCACGACTATAACTGTTCCTCTGTCTGGAGACACAACTCACCACTATAACTGTTCCTCTGGAGATACAACTCACCACTATAACTGTTCCTCTGGAGATACAACTCACCACTATAACTGTTCCTCTGGAGATACAACTCACCACTATAACTGTTCCTCTGTCTGGAGATACAACTCACCACTATAACTGTTCCTCTGGAGATACAACTCACCACTATAACTGTTCCTCTGTCTGGAGATACAACTCACCACTATAACTGTTCCTCTGGAGATACAACTCACCAATATAACTGTTCCTCTGGAGATACAACTCACCACTATAACTGTTCCTCTGGAGATACAACTCACCACTATAACTGTTCCTCTGTCTGGAGATACAACTCACCACTATAACTGTTCCTCTGTCTGGAGATACAACTCACCACTATAACTGTTCCTCTGGAGATACAACTCACCACTATAACTGTTCCTCTGTCTGGAGATACAACTCACCACTATAACTGTTCCCCTGTCTGGAGATACAACTCACCACTATAACTGTTCCTCTGGAGATACAACTCACCACTATAACTGTTCCTCTGGAGATACAACTCACCACTATAACTGTTCCTCTGTCTGGAGATACAACTCACCACTATAACTGTTCCTCTGGAGATACAACTCACCACTATAACTGTTCCTCTGGAGATACAACTCACCACTATAACTGTTCCTCTGGAGATACAACTCACCACTATAACTGTTCCTCTGTCTGGAGATACAACTCACCACTATAACTGTTCCTATGGAGATACATCTCACCACTATAACTGTTCCTCTGGAGATACAACTCACCACTATAACTGTTCCTCTGGAGATACAACTCACCACTATAACTGTTCCCCTGGAGATACAACTCACCACTATAACTGTTCCTCTGTCTGGAGATACAACTCACCACTATAACTGTTCCTCTGGAGTTACAACTCACCACTATAACTGTTCCCCTGGAGATACAACTCACCACTATAACTGTTCCTCTGTCTGGAGATACAACTCACGACTATAACTGTTCCTCTGTCTGGAGACACAACTCACCACTATAACTGTTCCTCTGGAGATACAACTCACCACTATAACTGTTCCTCTGGAGATACAACTCACCACTATAACTGTTCCTCTGGAGATACAACTCACCACTATAACTGTTCCTCTGTCTGGAGATACAACTCACCACTATAACTGTTCCTCTGGAGATACAACTCACCACTATAACTGTTCCTCTGTCTGGAGATACAACTCACCACTATAACTGTTCCTCTGGAGATACAACTCACCAATATAACTGTTCCTCTGGAGATACAACTCACCACTATAACTGTTCCTCTGGAGATACAACTCACCACTATAACTGTTCCTCTGTCTGGAGATACAACTCACCACTATAACTGTTCCTCTGTCTGGAGATACAACTCACCACTATAACTGTTCCTCTGGAGATACAACTCACCACTATAACTGTTCCTCTGTCTGGAGATACAACTCACCACTATAACTGTTCCCCTGTCTGGAGATACAACTCACCACTATAACTGTTCCTCTGGAGATACAACTCACCACTATAACTGTTCCTCTGGAGATACAACTCACCACTATAACTGTTCCTCTGTCTGGAGATACAACTCACCACTATAACTGTTCCTCTGGAGATACAACTCACCACTATAACTGTTCCTCTGGAGATACAACTCACCACTATAACTGTTCCTCTGGAGATACAACTCACCACTATAACTGTTCCTCTGTCTGGAGATACAACTCACCACTATAACTGTTCCTCTGGAGATACAACTCACCACTATAACTGTTCCCCTGGAGATACAACTCACCACTATAACTGTTCCTCTGGAGATACAACTCACCACTATAACTGTTCCTCTGTCTGGAGATACAACTCACCACTATAACTGTTCCTCTGGAGATACATCTCACCACTATAACTGTTCCTCTGGAGATACAACTCACCACTATAACCGTTCCTCTGGAGATACATCTCACCACTATAACTGTTCCTCTGGAGATACAACTCACCACTATAACCGTTCCTCTGTCTGGAGATACAACTCACCACTATAACTGTTCCTCTGTCTGGAGATACAACTCACAACTATAACTGTTCCTCTGTCTGGAGATACAACTCACCACTATAACTGTTCCTCTGGAGATACAACTCACCACTATAACTGTTCCTATGGAGATACAACTCACCACTATAACTGTTCCTCTGTCTGGAGATACAACTCACCACTATAACTGTTCCTCTGGAGTTACAACTCACCACTATAACTGTTCCCCTGGAGATACAACTCACCACTATAACTGTTCCTCTGTCTTGAGATACAACTCACGACTATAACTGTTCCTCTGTCTGGAGATACAACTCACCACTATAACTGTTCCTCTGGAGATACAACTCACCACTATAACTGTTCCTCTGGAGATACAACTCACCACTATAACTGTTCCTCTGGAGATACAACTCACCACTATAACTGTTCCTCTGTCTGGAGATACAACTCACCACTATAACTGTTCCTCTGGAGATACAACTCACCACTATAACTGTTCCTCTGTCTGGAGATACAACTCACCACTATAACTGTTCCTCTGGAGATACAACTCACCACTATAACTGTTCCTCTGGATATACAACTCACCACTATAACTGTTCCTCTGGAGATACAACTCACCACTATAACTGTTCCTCTGTCTGGAGATACAACTCACCACTATAACTGTTCCTCTGTCTGGAGATACAACTCACCACTATAACTGTTCCTCTGTCTGGAGATACAACTCACCACTATAACTGTTCCTCTGTCTGGAGATACAACTCACCACTATAACTGTTCCTCTGGAGATACAACTCACCACTATAACTGTTCCTCTGGAGATACAACTCACCACTATAACTGTTCCTCTGGAGATACAACTCACCACTATAACTGTTCCTCTGGAGATACAACTCACCACTATAACTGTTCCTCTGGAGATACAACTCACCACTATAACTGTTCCTCTGGAGATACAACTCACCACTATAACTGTTCCTCTGTCTGGAGATACAACTCACCACTATAACTGTTCCTCTGGAGATACAACTCACCACTATAACTGTTCCCCTGGAGATACAACTCACCACTATAACTGTTCCTCTGTCTGGAGATACAACTCACCACTATAACTGTTCCTCTGGAGATACAACTCACCACTATAACTGTTCCTCTGTCTGGAGATACAACTCACCACTATAACTGTTCCTCTGTCTGGAGATACAACTCACTACTATAACCGTTCCTCTGTCTGGAGATACAACTCACCACTATAACTGTTCCTCTGTCTGGAGATACAACTCACCACTATAACTGTTCCTCTGGAGATACAACTCACCACTATAACCGTTCCTCTGTCTGGAGATACAACTCACCACTATAACTGTTCCTCTGGAGATACAACTCACCACTATAACTGTTCCTCTGGAGATACAACTCACCATTATAACTGTTCCTCTGGAGATACAACTCACCACTATAACTGTTCCTCTGTCTGGAGATACAACTCACCACTATAACTGTTCCTCTGGAGATACATCTCACCACTATAACTGTTCCTCTGGAGATACAACTCACCACTATAACTGTTCCTCTGGAGATACAACTCACCACTATAACTGTTCCTCTGGAGATACAACTCACCACTATAACTGTTCCTCTGGAGATACAACTCACCACTATAACTGTTCCTCTGGAGATACAACTCACCACTGTAACTGTTCCTCAGGAGATACAACTCACCACTATAACTGTTCCTCTGGAGATACAACTCACCACTATAACTGTTCCTCAGGAGATACAACTCACCACTGTAACTGTTCCTCTGGAGATACAACTCACCACTATAACCGTTCCTCTGTCTGGAGATACAACTCACCACTATAACTGTTCCTCTGGAGATACAACTCACCACTATAACTGTTCCTCTGGAGATACAACTCACCACTATAACTGTTCCTCTGTCTGGAGATACAACTCACCACTATAACTGTTCCTCTGTCTGGAGATACAACTCACCACTATAACTGTTCCTCAGGAGATACAACTCACCACTATAACTGTTCCTCTGGAGATACAACTCACCACTATAACTGTTCCTCTGGAGATACAACTCACCACTATAACTGTTCCTCTGTCTGGAGATACAACTCACCACTATAACTGTTCCTCTGGAGATACAACTCACCACTATAACTGTTCCTCTGTCTGGAGATACAACTCACCACTATAACTGTTCCTCTGGAGATACAACTCACCACTATAACTGTTCCTCTGGAGATACAACTCACCACTATAACTGTTCCTCTGTCTGGAGATACAACTCACCACTATAACTGTTCCTCTGGAGAAACAACTCACCACTATAACTGTTCCTCTGTCTGGAGATACAACTCACCACTATAACTGTTCCTCTGGAGATACAACTCACCACTATAACTGTTCCTCTGTCTGGAGATACAACTCACCACTATAACTGTTCCTCTGTCTGGAGATACAACTCACCACTATAACTGTTCCTCTGTCTGGAGAAACAACTCACCACTATAACTGTTCCTCTGTCTGGAGATACAACTCACCACTATAACTGTTCCTCTGGAGATACAACTCACCACTATAACTGTTCCTCTATCTGGAGATACAACTCACCACTATAACTGTTCCTCTGTCTGGAGATACAACTCACCACTATAACTGTTCCTCTGTCTGGAGATACAACTCACCACTATAACTGTTCCTCTGGAGATACAACTCACCACTATAACTGTTCCTCTGTCTGGAGATACATCTCACCACTATAACTGTTCCTCTGGAGATACAACTCACGACTATAACTGTTCCTCTGTCTGGAGATACAACTCACCACTATAACTGTTCCTCTGGAGATACAACTCACCACTATAACTGTTCCTCTGGAGATACAACTCACCACTATAACTGTTCCTCTGGAGATACAACTCATCACTATAACTGTTCCTCTGTCTGGAGATACAACTCACCACTATAACTGTTCTTCTGTCTGGAGAAACAACTCACCACTATAACTGTTCCTCTGTCTGGAGATACAACTCACCACTATAACTGTTCCTCTGGAGATACATCTCACCACTATAACTGTTCCTCTGGAGATACAACTCACCACTATAACTGTTCCTCTGGAGATACAACTCACCATTATAACTGTTCCTCTGGAGATACAACTCACCACTATAACTGTTCCTCTGGAGATACAACTCACCACTATAACTGTTCCTCTGGAGATACAACTCACCACTGTAACTGTTCCTCTGGAGATACAACTCACCACTATAACTGTTCCTCTGGAGATACAACTCACCACTATAACTGTTCCTCTGTCTGGAGATACAACTCACCACTATAACTGTTCCTCTGGAGATACAACTCACCACTATAACTGTTCCTCTATCTGGAGATACAACTCACCACTATAACTGTTCCTCTGTCTGGAGATACAACTCACCACTATAACTGTTCCTCTGTCTGGAGATACAACTCACCACTATAACTGTTCCTCTGGAGATACAACTCACCACTATAACTGTTCCTCTGTCTGGAGATACATCTCACCACTATAACTGTTCCTCTGGAGATACAACTCACGACTATAACTGTTCCTCTGTCTGGAGATACAACTCACCACTATAACTGTTCCTCTGGAGATACAACTCACCACTATAACTGTTCCTCTGGAGATACAACTCACCACTATAACTGTTCCTCTGGAGATACAACTCATCACTATAACTGTTCCTCTGTCTGGAGATACAACTCACCACTATAACTGTTCCTCTGTCTGGAGAAACAACTCACCACTATAACTGTTCCTCTGTCTGGAGATACAACTCACCACTATAACTGTTCCTCTGGAGATACATCTCACCACTATAACTGTTCCTCTGGAGATACAACTCACCACTATAACTGTTCCTCTGGAGATACAACTCACCATTATAACTGTTCCTCTGGAGATACAACTCACCACTATAACTGTTCCTCTGGAGATACAACTCACCACTATAACTGTTCCTCTGGAGATACAACTCACCACTGTAACTGTTCCTCTGGAGATACAACTCACCACTATAACTGTTCCTCTGGAGATACAACTCACCACTATAACTGTTCCTCTGGAGATACAACTCACCACTGTAACTGTTCCTCTGGAGATACAACTCACCACTATAACCGTTCCTCTGTCTGGAGATACAACTCACCACTATAACTGTTCCTCTGGAGATACAACTCACCACTATAACTGTTCCTCTGGAGATACAACTCACCACTATAACTGTTCCTCTGTCTGGAGATACAACTCACCACTATAACTGTTCCTCTGTCTGGAGATACAACTCACCACTATAACTGTTCCTCTGGAGATACAACTCACCACTATAACTGTTCCTCTGGAGATACAACTCACCACTATAACTGTTCCTCTGGAGATACAACTCACCACTATAACTGTTCCTATGTCTGGAGATACAACTCACCACTATAACTGTTCCTCTGGAGATACAACTCACCACTATAACTGTTCCTCTGGAGATACAACTCACCACTATAACTGTTCCTCTGGAGATACAACTCACCACTATAACTGTTCCTCTGGAGATACAACTCACCACTATAACTGTTCCTCTGTCTGGAGATACAACTCACCACTATAACTGTTCCTCTGGAGAAACAACTCACCACTATAACTGTTCCTCTGTCTGGAGATACAACTCACCACTATAACTGTTCCTCTGGAGATACAACTCACCACTATAACTGTTCCTCTGGAGATACAACTCACCACTATAACTGTTCCTCTGGAGATACAACTCACCACTATAACTGTTCCTCTGTCTGGAGATACAACTCACCACTATAACTGTTCCTGTCTGGAGATACAACTCACCACTATAACTGTTCCTCTGGAGATACAACTCACCACTATAACTGTTCCTCTGGAGATACAACTCACCACTATAACTGTTCCTCTGGAGATACAACTCACCACTATAACTGTTCCTCTGTCTGGAGATACAACTCACCACTATAACTGTTCCTCTGGAGAAACAACTCACCACTATAACTGTTCCTCTGTCTGGAGATACAACTCACCACTATAACTGTTCCTCTGGAGATACAACTCACCACTATAACTGTTCCTCTGGAGATACAACTCACCACTATAACTGTTCCTCTGTCTGGAGATACAACTCACCACTATAACTGTTCCTCTGGAGATACAACTCACCACTATAACTGTTCCTCTATCTGGAGATACAACTCACCACTATAACTGTTCCTCTGTCTGGAGATACAACTCACCACTATAACTGTTCCTCTGTCTGGAGATACATCTCACCACTATAACTGTTCCTCTGGAGATACAACTCACGACTATAACTGTTCCTCTGTCTGGAGATACAACTCACCACTATAACTGTTCCTCTGGAGATACAACTCACCACTATAACTGTTCCTCTGGAGATACAACTCACCACTATAACTGTTCCTCTGGAGATACAACTCATCACTATAACTGTTCCTCTGTCTGGAGATACAACTCACCACTATAACTGTTCTTCTGTCTGGAGAAACAACTCACCACTATAACTGTTCCTCTGTCTGGAGATACAACTCACCACTATAACTGTTCCTCTGGAGATACATCTCACCACTATAACTGTTCCTCTGGAGATACAACTCACCACTATAACTGTTCCTCTGGAGATACAACTCACCATTATAACTGTTCCTCTGGAGATACAACTCACCACTATAACTGTTCCTCTGGAGATACAACTCACCACTATAACTGTTCCTCTGGAGATACAACTCACCACTGTAACTGTTCCTCTGGAGATACAACTCACCACTATAACTGTTCCTCTGGAGATACAACTCACCACTATAACTGTTCCTCTGTCTGGAGATACAACTCACCACTATAACTGTTCCTCTGGAGATACAACTCACCACTATAACTGTTCCTCTATCTGGAGATACAACTCACCACTATAACTGTTCCTCTGTCTGGAGATACAACTCACCACTATAACTGTTCCTCTGTCTGGAGATACAACTCACCACTATAACTGTTCCTCTGGAGATACAACTCACCACTATAACTGTTCCTCTGTCTGGAGATACATCTCACCACTATAACTGTTCCTCTGGAGATACAACTCACGACTATAACTGTTCCTCTGTCTGGAGATACAACTCACCACTATAACTGTTCCTCTGGAGATACAACTCACCACTATAACTGTTCCTCTGGAGATACAACTCACCACTATAACTGTTCCTCTGGAGATACAACTCATCACTATAACTGTTCCTCTGTCTGGAGATACAACTCACCACTATAACTGTTCCTCTGTCTGGAGAAACAACTCACCACTATAACTGTTCCTCTGTCTGGAGATACAACTCACCACTATAACTGTTCCTCTGGAGATACATCTCACCACTATAACTGTTCCTCTGGAGATACAACTCACCACTATAACTGTTCCTCTGGAGATACAACTCACCATTATAACTGTTCCTCTGGAGATACAACTCACCACTATAACTGTTCCTCTGGAGATACAACTCACCACTATAACTGTTCCTCTGGAGATACAACTCACCACTGTAACTGTTCCTCTGGAGATACAACTCACCACTATAACTGTTCCTCTGGAGATACAACTCACCACTATAACTGTTCCTGCTGGAGATACAACTCACCACTGTAACTGTTCCTCTGGAGATACAACTCACCACTATAACTGTTCCTCTGGAGATACAACTCACCACTATAACTGTTCCTCTGGAGATACAACTCACCACTATAACTGTTCCTCTGCTGGAGATACAACTCACCACTATAACTGTTCCTCTGTCTGGAGATACAACTCACCACTATAACTGTTCCTCTGTCTGGAGATACAACTCACCACTATAACTGTTCCTCTGGAGATACAACTCACCACTATAACTGTTCCTCTGGAGATACAACTCACCACTATAACTGTTCCTCTGGAGATACAACTCACCACTATAACTGTTCCTCTGTCTGGAGATACAACTCACCACTATAACTGTTCCTCTGTCTGGAGAAACAACTCACCACTATAACTGTTCCTCTGTCTGGAGATACAACTCACCACTATAACTGTTCCTCTGGAGATACAACTCACCACTATAACTGTTCCTCTGGAGATACAACTCACCACTATAACTGTTCCTCTGGAGATACAACTCACCACTATAACTGTTCCTCTGGAGATACAACTCACCACTATAACTGTTCCTCTGGAGATACAACTCACCACTATAACTGTTCCTCTGGAGATACAACTCACCACTGTAACTGTTCCTCTGGAGATACAACTCACCACTATAACTGTTCCTCTGGAGATACAACTCACCACTATAACTGTTCCTCTGGAGATACAACTCACCACTGTAACTGTTCCTCTGGAGATACAACTCACCACTATAACCGTTCCTCTGTCTGGAGATACAACTCACCACTATAACTGTTCCTCTGGAGATACAACTCACCACTATAACTGTTCCTCTGGAGATACAACTCACCACTATAACTGTTCCTCTGGAGATACAACTCACCACTATAACTGTTCCTCTGGAGATACAACTCACCACTATAACTGTTCCTCTGGAGATACAACTCACCACTATAACTGTTCCTCTGGAGATACAACTCACCACTATAACTGTTCCTCTGTCTGGAGATACAACTCACCACTATAACTGTTCCTCTGGAGAAACAACTCACCACTATAACTGTTCCTCTGTCTGGAGATACAACTCACCACTATAACTGTTCCTCTGGAGATACAACTCACCACTATAACTGTTCCTCTGGAGATACAACTCACCACTATAACTGTTCCTCTGTCTGGAGATACAACTCACCACTATAACTGTTCCTCTGGAGATACAACTCACCACTATAACTGTTCCTCTGTCTGGAGATACAACTCACCACTATAACTGTTCCTCTGGAGATACAACTCACCACTATAACTGTTCCTCTATCTGGAGATACAACTCACCACTATAACTGTTCCTCTGTCTGGAGATACAACTCACCACTATAACTGTTCCTCTGTCTGGAGATACAACTCACCACTATAACTGTTCCTCTGGAGATACAACTCACCACTATAACTGTTCCTCTGTCTGGAGATACATCTCACCACTATAACTGTTCCTCTGGAGATACAACTCACGACTATAACTGTTCCTCTGTCTGGAGATACAACTCACCACTATAACTGTTCCTCTGGAGATACAACGCACCACTATAACTGTTCCTCTGGAGATACAACTCACCACTATAACTGTTCCTCTGTCTGGAGATACAACTCACCACTATAACTGTTCCTCTGGAGATACAACTCATCACTATAACTGTTCCTCTGTCTGGAGATACAACTCACCACTATAACTGTTCCTCTGTCTGGAGAAACAACTCACCACTACAACTGTTCCTCTGTCTGGAGATACATCTCACCACTATAACTGTTCCTCTGGAGATACAACTCACCACTATAACTGTTCCTCTGGAGATACAACTCACCACTATAACTGTTCCTCTGGAGATACAACTCACCACTATAACTGTTCCTCTGGAGATACAACTCACCACTATAACTGTTCCTCTGTCTGGAGATACAACTGAATGAATTTTCCACAATCATGTTCATTGATACTCCCGTCTGAGTAGGGTCTGCTCTGTTCTACATTTTGGGAGTTGAGACATAAAAAGGGTATCGTTACAAAGGGTAAGTTGTCTATTACAGTAAAATAATGTTTCAATGTGTTTCGGTGTCCATATGACATGTTTACGTCGGACCAAACCTCAACAGTAAATAGCGATTTGAAACGGCTTGTTGTCAATGAGGAAGAAGTGCTCTTTCGTCTCTTTGTAGTTGTGAGTGGCAGGGGGAAGGGCTTGGTGTCTGTGGAGTGGGAAGGTGCACAGTGCACACAGCACAGAAGGAGGAGGAGCTTATTGTCTGGAGTGGGAAGGAGACGAGACCAAAAAGACACAAACGCTCAAAAACTGAACAAAAATAAAAACCTTGATTCTTGCGATACAGGCATTTGGAACATTGTGCAAAAAAGTGAATTCAAATTAATCAAATTAATTTGATATATTGCCCAGCCCTAGGCCTATGCCCTCACAATAGCTGGTGTGCATTTCGCGTGCACGCCGCTCAATATCTCAAAGCCATATCAAATATATATTATACCTACAAAATGCTGAGACCCTCCTCTCCTCGACAGGGACAAGGGGACGAAGCTTCCAAAGCTGTGTTTTTAAGGCAATTGCATTTTGAAATGTTATACAATGAGAACACATTTTTCCCTTTGAGCGCATGGGTGCAGAGGAGAGTGGCTCACTCATCACAGCAGCAGGCCCCAGCGAGGGCACAGGGGCAGGGCAGACACTTTAATTTCAGGAATCATGAGCACTTCACTTGTTTGTAGGCACCATTTCCATTGTTTTACAATCTAACTGATGACAGAGTGAGAGTCAGAGCAGGACTCTTTGCTGATTCAGCGTATGACTTTGAATGTGAGTTTGCGTGACCTCGAAAACCAGGCCGGCGTTGCCCACTGATCACCTAAAGGATCATTATAGACTAGAATAACAGAGAAATTAACAGGACAATGGGCCACTGGCCATGTCATCTTTTTCATTGTTTAATTATTATTATTTTTTACAATTTTTATTTTTGTGTATGTCAATTTTGACCAACCCACCCAACAAAAAAATGGTCTAGCCCATCTGACATTTGCCAGAATTGCCAGATGGCCAATCCACACCTGCAAACAACGCCCACCTGGAACTTTAGGCAGGCAAATGCTCAAAGTATTTGATAGATTGCACATAGTTTTTTGTTGTTGTTTGTTTATTTTTCAGGGACCATGAACAACATGCAATTGCACCAGATTTAGCTAGATAGCACATATATTTTTTAAATCTTTAGTCGCCTTCTTGATTGGCACTTGGCAGGTAGCCTAGTGGTTAGAGTGTTGGGTCAGTAACCAGAAGGTTGCTAGATCAAATCCCCAAGGTAAAAATCTTTCATTTTACCCCTGAACACGGCAGTTAACCCACTGTTCCTAGGCTGTCATTGTAAATAAGAATTTGTTATAACTTCACTGTAGGTAAATATGTAAAAAAAAAAGTGTTTAACCCAGGTTGGATGTGCTGTGTACTGAACATACCTGGGTTATTGTTTAAATACTGTACTAGGCTAACCCTAGCCTACAAGACTAACCTGTGCCCCAGTTGACATAGCATGACATAGTAAATAAACACCGTGCTGTGAAGCAAATCCCACCTCTCAATCCCCCGATTGGATTATCCCACATTTGTTGTTAAAAATAAACACAGGACCAGTTCCGCTAGCATCCACAAGCCTGAAAGGACCATCAACTAAATGCCAGTCATTTAATTGCCAGTACATCAACATTTATTTGAAGAAATCACTGGTTTTCTTAGCTCTAAATAGTTTTCTAGGTTTGCAAAACTTGCTGTTGCAGATGGTTTGGTAGTCATGCTATATATTGCGTCGTTAGTGTGGTTTGGGGTTTGGGCATCCCCGGCTGCATAGCATCAAGTGGTGTGCGGGAGAGGAGCATAAATGATCAGCAAAATTTCCAACCTGGCAACCTTCTTCTTCAAGTTACTTCTGCGAGTGAGAGAGGAGTCGCTTCCATCAGCGGGTATGGTACTTTTGGAATTTTGATCCAACTGGACATAATACAAGCCATTTAGGATAATCGAAACGGCACTTTATATTTCTGTTATAATTCGTTTGAGAAAAAAAACAACTTTCCCCGACCATTTGCCGATGCATGATGAAGATTGGTGAAAGGAATCAAATTGCAGATATTTAGGCGCCCCGAAGTCAAACTAACAATTATAGCCTGTCATCGAATGGGAATAAAGCAGTGAAAATGGCAACTGTTGCTTTTGAGGGAACTTCGCTCATGAACATGTTTGTACAAAACTGTTGGGTTGTTGGCACACAGCGAATAATCAGTCACCGCGGAGAGGAAGAATTCATTGAAGTCCGGACCGAATTGTCGGACAGGAGCGTTCTCTATTTGCACAGAACGGACCGCGATCTTGGAAGCCTTCTAAAGAGACTCATGGATGCTTTCCCAGAGGATAGAGCAACTCCTACACAGTCAGCGCTCCTAGATGGTAGGTAGCCCGTTATAAATACATGACCCATGTTAAACAACTCACAGAATCAGAACTACATTATTCTATGTCCTATGTGGATGAAATGTTGAATAGGCCATTTCATGTGGAAATAAGCCTAAAATGTACAGGCCCACAATAATAATTCAAAGTACAGACTACATTGATGGATACTGTCATGTGAAGGTGTACAAACCTAGTTTATATAAAAACACCAAGATGACATGTCGTTCTTACATGGACAAACTCTTGCAAAAACATATTACAAATGCATAATTGAAAGCCTATACAAATTGTAAACCTATAGTCTACAGTATAAATACAGTATTTAAAATAACTTGACTGTATTTATATTCTGAAATACTTTAAAATACGACTTGTATTGAAATAGTTCCTGTCTATGTTTTTCCCCACCAGGACTTGTGCGAATAAGAAACGCTGCAGAGGCCAATGATATTGAGATTCGATTGCAGGAGGTGGAAAAACTACTCAGGAGGGTCGTAATCTTGCCAATTAAGGTAGAGTGGCCTATAGTTATTTACATCTAGCAATGCATATCAATATACAGTTATGACTCTTCATAATAGCTCTCTGGCTATTTCAACAGGCCACTCGTTGACGTGGTATTAAATATTACAGTGTCGACCCAAATGACAATTTATGTGTCTCCTTCAAGACTGTTGGAAAATCATTCCAGGTGAAGCTGGTTGAGAGAATGCCAAGAGTGTGCAAAGCTGTCATCAAGGCAAAGGGTGGCTACTTTGAAGAATCTCAAATATTTTTAGATTTATTTAACACTTTTTTGGTAACTACATGATTCTTCTGTATGTGTTATTTCATAGTTTTGATGTCTTCACCATTATTCTACAATGTAGAAAATAGTCAAAATAAAGAATGAGTAGGTGTGTCCACAATTTTGACTGGTACTGTATCTTATACTTATCCCTTCTGAGGTTGAATAATATTGCTTATGAAGTCATTTATTTCTGAGCCTTGAAAGGGTCACCCAATGTACTTGGGCTGAATTCCCTGAAAATGTTTCACCTAGACGGGGTGAAGCCGGGGTGATTCCTTACATCCTATCCTCTCTCCTCGCCTCCTCAAAGCTTCAGAGAGAAGCGAGGAGAGCATTGGAGGAGATTTTCTCCTGGGCTCCTTATTTTCTTCCAACACTCTCCTCCTTTCCTTAGAGAAGGTGACGAGGAGAGAGGAAACAAGCAATCGAGGAAAATACTTTTTTGAGATTCACCCGAGGTAGTTGTGTCCCACTCTCATCTTCCACCTTTTCGTCTACAGTATTCACGGTCAGAAGCAGTGCTCACGTTCTTTGAGCAATCTCCGCTGGACCTGATGATAAGAGAAAACAACATCAACAACATGGAGCCATACTACCAGAGTCCAGTAACAATATCAGGTCTGAATGTATCTAGAAATTTATTCAATGACCATGTTTCACTGCAAACAAGTGTCTATTTTTATTGTTTAGCTAATTTCACAGTCCACATTCCAGTTTCTGGAGGGCAAAACGAATGTGCTGCGTAATTAAAGCAACATCAAGTGCACCGAGGAAAAAATATAAATGCAACATGCAACAATTTCAAAGATTTTACTGAGTTAAAGTTCAAAAAAGGAAATCAGTCAATTAAAAGAAATACATTAGGCCGTCATCTATGGATTTCACATGACTGGGCAGGGTTGCAGTCATAGGTGGGCCTTGGAGGGCATAGGCCCACCCACTTGGCAGCCAGGTCCAGCCAATCAGAATTAGTTTTTAACCACAAATAGGCTTTATTACAGACAGAAATTCTCCTCAGCACCCCTCCTCAGACGATCCCGCTGGTGAAGAAGTCGGATGTGGAGGTCCTGAGCTGGCGTGGTTACACGTGGTCTGCGGTTGTGAAGCCGGTTGGATGTACTGCCAAATTCTCTTAAACAACGTTGGAGGCAGCTTATGTTAGAGAAATGAACGTTAAATTATCCGGCAACAGCTCTGGTGGACATTCCTGCAGTCAGAATTCCAATTGCACGCTCCCTCAAAACGTGAGACGTGGCATTGTGTTGTGTGAAAAACATTACATTTTAAAAGTGGCCTTTTATTGTCCCCAGTACAAGGTGCACCTGTGTAATGATCATGCTGTTTAATCAGCTTCTTGATATGTTACACCTGTCAGGTGGATGGATTATCTTGGCAAAGGAAAAATGCTCACTTAACAAGGATGTAAATACATTTGTGCACAAAATTTGAGAGAAACAAGCTTTTTCTGCATATGGAACATTTCTGGGGATTTTTTCTTTTTACTCATGAAACGTGGGACTTTACATCTTGCATTTTATATTTTTGTTCAGTGTAGTTTAATTGACAACATACTATGGGGAGTTGCACTCTCGCAACTTCAGTTGAAAGATCTACAATCAAGCCTGACAAAGCCAATGAAATCCATGTCTATCTGGAAGCCCCGCCTTGCACAGGTGATACGTGTGAGGCGGAGATTAATATTTTTCGATTATTCCATTCTTCACCTAGGTGTGAATGGGAACGATACACGCTACTGAAAACAAACAACTGGAAAATGAGACTTTCTTATGCTGCGCCAAACTAAACTGTCCCATAGTGGTAGAGCGTACTCACCCCCTGGACATTGTGTGCTGAAGGTTGTACTTGTTCCTAATCACAAACAATTAGTTATTCTTCAATTTGATGGTGCAATGTGTAAAATGGCTAAGAAAACAACTGAAACGGTAATGGCTAAGCCGGGTTCGGGGTTGAGATCATGCCCCCAGGTCATACAGTTCTAGGATTTCTCTGAAAGATCCTCACCATTTAGTTTGTCTTTGTTTGGAACACGCTCAGGCGGCCCTCGACTCGAACCAGTCCGTGTGTGCATTGCCACGTATTGCGTACAAACTCTCTGGAAAGACGTGTAACATTCTTGAGGAAGCTTGGAATTTCCGATGGCTACTTTCCTATCCCGGATGCAGGTACCTCGGCTGGGACCCGAAGAGCAGGATGCGGAGAGGGTTTAGGTGGTCAGAGAAAATGTCTTGTCTGCCTGGGCGTGGGGTATGTTGTGGCTGCCTGCGCCCAACTTGGCTCCTGTGGCACTCTGTCGTTGGTTACGGGAGGCTACTCTAAGACAGAGGGTGGCCAGGTTCGGTGAATACTCTCTTGCCAGACTTGTTGATGAGGGGTCCGGTCCCCCATCTGTGATCTGGTCCTACATGAACTTTCGCGACCGGGCTAGCTAAACGAGCGCTGCATAGCGTGCTAGCCAGGTTGGCTAACTCGCCATGGCGAGCTAGCTATTACTAGCTATTCTTGCATCCCCACGGAGTTTCTTGTAGCTCTCTCATTTAGGATACGTAGCATTAAGTCGCTTGGTTATTCTAAACGGACTGTGCTATTGTCTAGCATGCTTAAGGGAGTGAAGGAAACGGGGTTTGCGTGAACCTCCGATGAAGAAGCAGCCCCCCTGGGCACTTGGATGGGCTAACCCTCGGAGCGAGGGGACTTGGCACAGGTCTGAGTGACTCGTGCACCCCTCCGCAAAAACATTACTGTGACAACACCTGGGTCTTGTTCAGTAGGCACAAAACAGAAGAGAACCTTTCGAAACGAAGGAGGTGCCACAGGAAATGCTACAACAAATATTTTAGTCGTTTGTTGCAAAGCGCTTCGCTGCGGTGTACCCTACTGAACATGACCCAGTACTGTACATTATCAGAATATTATCAAACTTGTGCCTTTTTGCTTTACAGATATCATGAGGTGCAATGGATTTTGTCTGGCTAACACAGAGACCATTTTCTATGACTACAGTGCACCACAGGATAGACACAGAGCCCTGTCAGTGTCCACATGTACAGAGTCTGCGGGTTTTGGGTGAGTTTTCATCGTCCTTTCTTTCATCATTCAACTTACTAATTTTATTTTATCATAATCACTCTGAAATTTTCCCTAGTGGACAGTCATGTTTATTGTATCTTACCTCATGCTACTATCCATTGTGATGACATAGTCTTGGTTGTGGTTTAGAAAATTATGGTACATATGTTATGTTCTTTTTAAAGCGTTAGTTCACTTGAAATAAAGTTATCTTTTTTTGACTCAATTTGTTTAGACAGTTGCCCTATGAGCAAAAGACAATGAAAATACAATTTTTTTGGTTGAAAATGTAATCTTTTTGGTTTTTAACGTCTTCAGCTCACTGGGTCATTATTTAGCTAATAACGTCCAGCATTTCCTGGTTAGCATTTTCAGAGCATGTATCAATGCTAATGGAAATGGATGGACTCAGGGAGCGGTACACTCAAAAGTACGGGGAAAGAGCATCCACTTTCCCTCGCTCCACATGTCTTTCCCCATGCTTATGAGTACACCGATAGCGGGGTCTATCCGTTTCCATTAACGTTGCGTTGCTTCAAATATTCTAGTCTTGGGATGCTGGACATTGCTAAAAAAACTGTTGAAATAACTTTACAACTGTCAGGCGGTTCATCCAAAGTCGTAAAGAAATGTCTACGTTTAAGGTGAACTTCCCCTCTAATGAAAGGCAGATTGCACTGAATTTTTCATTATCATGATGATGTGGCCGTTGACACTTTGCTTCTTTAAAGTCCAATATCTTGAAAACTTGACTGCTGACATGCAAAACATTTCGGGACTGTATCAACAGTGGACGAATGAAGAAGGAACAAAAAAAATACGGATGATCGTTTTTCAGTCTATTCTTCCCTTTGTCTTTTTTACTATTTTCTGTTTCTTTGTCTCACATAGAACAAGTCACCAGCCATCAACATGCCTGCAACTTTCTTACACTACATTCTCCAATGCCTTGTCTTTGGAGTATTTTCATATTTTTCCATCGTTTTTCAGGTACGATACCCAATCTGGGTTTAAGGAGACCCTGGACATCGTTGAGACAGCATCAACGGATGGTAGTGCCGAAGACCAAGAAACGTCTTTCCCTAATCTGACGTACTACCAACTACTGACCTACGAGACTGATATTCTGGAATGAACCACAGTGGTGGACATATTGTTTGAGTCTGTATGGTTCTCACTTGTTTTCCCCTACACTTTCACTGGTCCGGTCCAAATGATGTAGGTTACAGACAGGGTTTGGGAGTAACTGATTACAGTAGTCTTATGTGTAATCTGATTACCCCCCCCCCCAAAAAAACTGTACCTGTAACAAGTTACGTTACCAGCAAAAAAATTGTAATCGGATTACAGATACTTTCGGAAAAACTACATGATTACTTAGTGGATTACTTTTAAATTCAGAAATGATGTTTGCAAAAAAATACATTATGAGACCTTTCTGTTTTCTCAATGACATTCAATTCAGCATAAAAAAGGTGCAAGTTTAAGTTTGTTCCACCTGAGTGAGTTTGACCACAAGACCACTATGACGACTCACCGATGTGTTTGATGAATCCTTTTTGTCTGCTAATGCCTCTTAATAAGAGGAAAGTAACTGAAAGTAATCAGATTACATTAATGAGTTTGGGTAATCCAAAGGTTACTTTACTGATAACAATTTTGGACAGGTACAGTACTTTTGGCCATATAGTGTAACTAGTAACTGTAACAGATTACATTTAGAAAGTAATCTACCCAACCCCTGGTTACAGACTGATCCTGCTAGACTCACTGATCCGGTCTACATTATGTAGGTTACAGACTGTTGCTGCTAGATTCAAATGGTTTCACATTCGTGCCACGATGATAGAGTAAAAATACTCCTTCTCCAAACTTATTAACCAATATACTAACTCTTAACAAGATATTAACTGACTTGCCTAGTTTAAATAAAATAAATCAATACAAAATATATTGCATTGCAGTGAGAACTGGTGTCATTCTCTTCCAGGTTAAATCACTAGATGTGTTTTCCCACATGCAGGGAAAAGGTTCGCTCAACTTATTCTAGGGTTTCACATCCTGGAATTTGCTATGTTAAAGTTTTGTTGATAAATACTGGTTGGGGATGGGGAGATGGAACAGAGGGATATAGCACAGAAAGTGAGTGGTGGGGCAATGTGTAGTCTGTGGGCGGCAGCGCTACCACCAGACCAGACCCCACCACATTTCCATGGATCTTTACCCCTATCGTATATCTTGTTGGAGCCCACATTGCCGTAGGATTAAATCTGACGTCATAAAGCACAGTGAGAAAAAGAGTACATAAAAGAGAATAAGTAAGTAAATTGTGTACCTCAGGCCTGAATGGGGCCCGCATTGGAATTGGTTCCCCTGTCTAGAATGTAAGCTGCACAACACTGCCATCAATTGGCCAATAAGGATAAAGCACATTCCAGATATGGTGCAGTTCTTTGGGTGCATCTCGATAGTGTCTTTCTCCTCGTCTCCTCTCCTTCATCTGCGTTGATCTGGTGGTCTAGAGTTTTGTTCTGTAACAAACTGGTGAAAGGAACATAGTGAAGCCTATACTAGAGCTAGTCCAATCCAGTTCTTTACCTTGTCCAATCCAGTTTTTTACCTAGTCCAATCCAGTTCTTTATGACAGCTAGTCCCAATCCAGTTTTTTACCTAGTCCAATCCAGTTCTTTACGACAGCTAGTTCAATCCAGTTTTTTACCTAGTCCAATCCAGTTCGTTACGACAGCTAGTCACATCCAGTTCTTTACGACAGCTAGTCCAATCCAGTTTTTCCCCAGTCCAATCCAGTTCTTTACGAAGTCCAATCCAGTTCATTACAAAGTCCAATCCAGTTCTTTACGAAGTCCAATCCAGTTCTTTACAAAGTCCAATCCAGTTCTTTACAAAGTCCAATCCAGTTCTTTACAAAGTCCAATCCAGTTCGTTACGCTAGTCCAATCCAGTTCATTACATAAATCCAATCTAGTTATTTATTGACCGGATCTTTTGTTGGCTTTTAACATTAATGTAAATGTTTTATAATCCACAAAAAATAAAGAGTGTAATGTAATGGCTTGAATTTACTTCCGTATGTTCACGGCATGGAATGAAGTGGTCAAGGGGGTCATCAGCTACATGAAGCTGTAGTTAAATCATGAACTATTGAGGTAAATCACTAATGTAAGTTTCAATTGACTTTAAAAAGTGCCAAGTACCACTGTGTAGATACCTCAAGGCATATATTAACAAATACACTATTGGTTATAAATGGCTAATACTTATCTCAATGATACCAAAGAAAATATTCAAAGGCTCTTCATCAAAGATCAGTATGGAAGTGTCCTCACTGTGAACTAGCTATAGGATACATTCATAAATCATTCAACTAGTACATAGAAGAAAAAATAACAGGCCTATTTGAACAATCCTAAAGTAAAGATCTTAAAGTTCAACAGATGAGCATTTTGTGAAAGTGCAATATGCTCTGTGGCCTATAGCTGACTGGGAGTCAGACCTAGGGTTCAAATAGTATTTAAAAATTGTTTCTATAAAGTATTGCCAAATGTGTCTATCCTTAATGATGGGAAGGTAGTAAAAAATTAAAAAAAGTAGTCGTTAAATGTTTTTTTTTAACCTGATCTGATCTTGGCTTTTAATGTTAATGTTGTATAATCTACTGAAAATAAAGATTAAAATGTTAAGAGTTCAGGTCAGTAAACGCTGCTGGGAAGGGAGAGCTGATAGACCTGTTTATACACAACGGTCGGAAAATAAACACCCTGTTCTAAATTTTAGCCTTTCCTCCGTATTGATTAGACACATTACAAGCACTCAACCGATCCATTTCTGGGATTTTGAGGACAAAAACAAAAGTAGCTTTTCTCTCAGAGCCTTTGAAAGACCCCAGAAAGGGAGACCAGTGACATGTTGTTACAATTGACAATTTTAATGACCCTATAGATTTTTTTTGTTATTTCTGCAATACAATAACCTACACATACAAACGGCAGCATATAGACGCACACAAACATCCACAACATCTCCCCTGCCCAGACCCTCCTGCTCACACCCGCATCTCCAGCGCCCCCTACTCCAGCTCCGGGGCTCTTCCCCTGCCCAGACCCTCCTGCTCACACCCCCATCTCCAGCGCCCCCTACTCCAGCTCCGGGGCTCTTCCCCTGCCCAGACCCACCTGCTCACACCCCCATGGAATCCAAGATGGCGTAGCAGTCGGACGTGTCTTTGTCATGTCCTGTCCCGTGTAAATAGTCTTCGTATTTTTCGTGTACATTTCGTATATATTTTAATTTCACTTTCCATCTAGGAACTGAATATACATTCCTACATTCCGCCTCACCCAATGTGGTACGGACCTGCTATTTTTTTATACTTTAGAACCGTAACCCCAATCAGAAGCTAGCCAGATAACTAGCTACTAGCTAGTAGTCAGTTAGCCACTGCTGCGGTCTTCACCCTCAACTCGGACACAGCCAGCTTCAATACCGGGCCAATACCTGCCAGTCTGCAAGCGCGATATCAACCCAGAGCATATAGGACTGCTTTTTCTCTACCACATCACCGGATTCCTGACGCAAGCTCTGGACAATTACACCGTATCATCACAGCTAGCTAGCTGCAACCGAGTGGCTACTACTGGCTAACACCTCTGTCCCGAAGCAAGCACCAGTTAGCCTTGAGCTAGCCTCGAGCTAGGCCCATCTGCCGGCTAGCTGAAGAGGTCTACCAGCGAATTCTTGGGCTACAATACCAGCTACAAGCTAATTTAGCCATTTTTTTTTTTTTTTGCCGCTGCTAGTAGCTTTTACCTTCTGCACAGACACCAGCCCTGTTATTAGCCTGGATATTACTCACCAATTTACCAGCATCGGACTGTCTCTCGACAACAACGCCGGATTCCTGCCGTAATCCCTGAGCCACTACTTCTGATCCTCACAGCTAGCTTGCAGCTAGCGCTGCTAGCGCCACTGCCACGAAGCTAGCACCAGTTAGCAAACACAATTCTACAATTCACAACCTCTCTTTCGCCATCGCCATCTGGCTTGGATTCTCTGTCGACACGACCACGTCTGAGCAGACCCCCTCCGTCTGAGCAGACCACCCCCCGGGCTACTAACTTTAAACGCCGCGTGCTAGCTTAGTGGAGGCCTCCCTGCTCCATCTACGGCTGCCCCCTGGACACTATGATCACTTGGCTACATAGCTGATGCATGCTTGACTGTCCATTAATTCACGGTACTCCATTCTGTTTATTTGTGTTTTATCTGTCGGCTCTGTGCTTTAACTCAGGATCTGTGTGTAGTTAATCCGACCCTCTCTGCCTAGTCGTCGCCATTTTTACCTGTTGTTGCTGTGTTAGACTAGCACCCTGTTATTGCTGCTGTTATCTTACCTGTTGTTTTAGCTAGCTCTCCCAATCAAGACCTGCAATCACTTTATGCCTTATTGTATGTCTCTCTCAAATATCAATATGCCTTGCATACTGTTGTTCAGGCTAGTTATCATTATCATTGTTTTGGTTTGCAATGGACCCTGTAGTTCCACTCTCCGTCCCTCTGATACCTCCTTGGTCCCACCCCCCACACATGCGGTGACCTCACCCATTGAGACCAGCATGTCCAGAGATACAACCTCTCTTATCATCACCCAGTGCCTGGGCTTGCCTCCGCTGTACCCACGCCCCACCATACCCCTGTCTGCACATTATGCCCAGAATCTATTCTACCACGCCCATAAATCTGCTCCTTTTATTCTTTGTCCCCAACGCTCTAGGCGACCAGTTTTGATAGCCTTTAGCCGCACCCTCATCCTACTACTCCTCTGTTCCTCGGGTGATGTGGAGGTAAACCCAGGCCCTGCATGTCCCCAGTCACCCTCATTTGTTGACTTCTGTGATCGAAAAAGCCTTGGCCTCATGCATGTCAACATCAGAAGCCTCCTCCCTAAGTTTGCCTTACTCACCGCTTTAGCACACTCTGCCAACCCTGATGTCCTTGCCGTGTCCGAATCCTGGCTTAGGAAGGCCACCAAAAATTCTGAGATTTCCATACCCAACTATAACACTTTCCGTCAAGATAGAACTGCCAAAGGGGGAGGAGTTGCAATCTACTGCAGAGATAGCCTGCAAAGTTCTGTCATACTTTCCAGGTCTATGCCCAAACAGTTCGAACTTCTAATTTTAAAAATTAATCTCTCCAGAAATAAGTCTCTCACTGTTGCCGCCTGCTACCGACCCCCCTCAGCTCCCAGCTGTGCCCTGGACACCATCTGTGAATTGATCGCTCCCCATCTAGCTTCAGAGTTTGTTCTGTTAGGTGACCTAAACTGGGATATGCTTAACACCCCGGCAGTCCTACAATCCAAGCTTGATGCCCTCAATCTCACACAAATCATCAAGGAACCCACCAAGTACAACCCTAAATCCGTAAACATGGGCACCCTAATAGACATTATCCTGACCAACCTGCCCTCCAAATACACCTCTGCTGTCTTCAATCAAGATCTCAGCGATCACTGCCTCATTGCCTGTATCCGCCACGGGTCCGCGGTCAAACGACCACCCCTCATCACTGTCAAACGCTCCCTAAAACACTTCTGCGAGCAGGCCTTTCTAATCGACCTGGCCCGGGTACCCTGGAAGGATATTGACCTCATCCCGTCAGTTGAGGATGCCTGGTCATTCTTTAAATGTTACTTCCTCACCATATTAGACAAGCATGCTCCGTTCAAAAAATGCAGAACCAAGAACAGATATAGCCCTTGGTTCACTCCAGACCTGACTGCCCTCGACCAGCACAAAAACATCCTGTGGCGAACTGCAATAGCATCGAAGAGCCCCCGCGATATGCAACTGTTCAGGGAAGTCAGGAACCAATACACGCAGTCAGTCAGGAAAGCAAAGGCCAGCTTTTTCAAGCAGAAATTTGCATCCTGTAGCTCTAACTCCAAAAAGTTCTGGGATACTGTAAAGTCCATGGAGAACAAGAGCACCTCCTCCCAGCTGCCCACTGCACTGAGGCTAGGTAACACGGTCACCACCGATAAATCCGTGATAATCGAAGACTTCAACAAGCATTTCTCAATGGCTGGCCATGCCTTCCTCCTGGCGACTCCAACCTTGGCCAACAGCCCCGCCCCCTCCGCTGCTACTCGCCCAAGCCTCCCCAGCTTCTCCTTTACCCAAATCCAGATAGCAGATGTTCTGAAAGAGCTGGAAAACCTGGACCCATACAAATCAGCTGGGCTTGACAATCTGGACCCCCTATTTCTGAAACTGTCCGCCGCCATTGTCGCACCCCCTATCACCAGCCTGTTCAACCTCTCCTTCGTATCATCTGAGATCCCCAAGGATTGGAAAGCTGCCGCGGTCATCCCCCTCTTCAAAGGGGGAGACACCCTGGACCCAAACTGTTACAGACCTATATCCATCCTGCCCTGCCTATCTAAGGTCTTCGAAAGCCAAGTCAACAAACAGATCACTGACCATCTCGAATCCCACCGTACCTTCTCCGCTGTGCAATCCGGTTTCCGAGCCGGTCATGGGTGCACCTCAGCCACGCTCAAGGTACTAAACGATATCATAACCGCCATCGATAAAAGACATTACTGTGCAGCCGTCTTCATCGACCTGGCCAAGGCTTTCGACTCTGTCAATCACCATATTCTTATCGGCAGACTCAGTAGCCTCGGTTTTTCTAATGACTGCCTTGCCTGGTTCACCAACTACTTTGCAGACAGAGTTCAGTGTGTCAAATCGGAGGGCATGTTGTCCGGTCCTCTGGCAGTCTCTATGGGGGTACCACAGGGTTCAATTCTCGGGCCGACTCTTTTCTCTGTATACATCAATGATGTTGCTCTTGCTGCGGGCGATTCCCTGATCCACCTCTACGCAGACGACACCATTCTATATACTTCCGGCCCTTCCTTGGACACTGTGCTATCTAACCTCCAAACGAGCTTCAATGCCATACAACACTCCTTCCGTGGCCTCCAACTGCTCTTAAACGCTAGTAAAACCAAATGCATGCTTTTCAACCGTTCGCTGCCTGCACCCGCACGCCCGACTAGCATCACCACCCTGCGACGGTTCCGACCTAGAATATGTGGACATCTATAAGTACCTAGGTGTCTGGCTAGACTGCAAACTCTCCTTCCAGACTCATATCAAACATCTCCAATCCAAAATCAAAGCAAGAATCGGCTTTCTATTCCGCAACAAAGCCTCCTTCACTCACGCCGCCAAACTTACCCTAGTAAAACTGACTATCCTACCGATCCTCGACTTCGGCGATGTCATCTACAAAATAGCTTCCAATACTCTACTCAGCAAACTGGATGCAGTTTATCACAGTGCCATTCGTTTTGTTACTAAAGCACCTTATACGACCCACCACTGCGACCTGTATGCCCTAGTCGGCTGGCCCTCGCTACATGTTCGTCGTCAGACCCACTGGCTCCAGGTCATCTACAAGGCTATGCTAGGTAAAGTGCCGCCTTATCTCAGTTCACTGGTCACGATGGCTACACCCACACGCAACACGCGCTCCAGCAGGTGTATCTCACTGATCATCCCTAAAGCCAAAACCTCATTTGGACGCCTTTCCTTCCAGTTCTCTGCTGCCTGCGACTGGAACGAATTGCAAAAATCTCTGAAGTTGGAGACTTTTATCTCCCTCAACAACTTTAAAAATCTGCTATCCGAGCAGCTAACCGATCGCTGCAGCTGTACATAGTCCATCTGTAAACTACCCACCCAATTTACCTACCTCACCCCCCATACTGCTTTTATTTATTTACTTTTCTGCTCTTTTGCACACCAGTATCTCTTCTTGCACATGATCATCTGATGATTTATCACTCCAGTGTTAATCTGCTAAATTGTAATTATTCGATTTATTGCCTACCTCATGCCTTTTGCACACATTGTATATAGATTCTCTTTTTTTTTTCTACCATGTTATTGACTTGTTTATTGTTTACTCCATGTGTAACTCTGTGTTGTCTGTTCACACTGCTATGCTTTATCTTGGCCAGGTCGCAGTTGCAAATGAGAACTTGTTCTCAACTAGCCTACCTGGTTAAATAAAGGTGAAATAAAAAAATAAAAAAATAAAAAAATCTCCAGCGCCCGAATCACTGCACCATTTTGTTTCTCTCTGTCGCCCACGTACTTACAACATTCAGATAGTAATAGTTATTTTTCCATTGTGTTAACAATGGAGGTTTGGTTGATTTCCCAGTTTTTAAGTATATACTTCAGAAAGTATTCACACCACCTGATTTTTTTTCATTTTCTTTGGTGTGTTACAGCCTGTATTTGAAATGGCCTACACACAATACCCCATAATGTCAAAGTGGAATGATGTTTTTTCATATATTTTTAAAAACAAATTCATTCAAAATTAAAAGCTGAAATGTATTGAGTCAATAAGTATTCAACCCCATTTCTTATGGCAAGCCTACTGTAAATAAGTTCAGGAGTAAAATATTTGCTTAACAAGTCAGATAATAAGTAGCATGGACTCTCTCTATGTGCAATAATAGTGTTTAACATGATTTTTAATGACTTCCTCATCTCTGTACCTCCACACATACAATTATCTGCAAGGTCCCCCAGCCAAGCAGTGAATTTCAAACACAGATTCAACCACAAAGACCAGGGAGGTTTTCCAATGCCTCTCAAACAAGGGCACCTATTGGTTAATGTTTTTTTTTTAAACAGACAATGAATATCGGTTTGACCATGGTAAAGTTATTAATTACACTTTGGATGGTGTATCAATACACCCACTCACAACAAAGATACAGGCGTAATTCCTAACTCAGTTGCTGGAGAGGAAGGAAATCGCTCAGGGATTTCACCATGAGGCCAATGGCTGTGATAGGAGGAAACTGAGGATGGATCAACAACATTGTAGTTACTCCACAATACTAACCTAAATGAGAGTGAATTGAAGGAAGCCTGTACAGAATACAAATATTCCAAAACATTAAAGTAATACTGCATGAAAGCTATTCACTTTTTGTCCTAAATACAAAGTGTTATGTTCGGGGCAAATCCAATACAACACATTACAGAGTGCCACTCTCAATATTTTCAAGCATAATGGTGGCTGCATCATGTTATGGGTATACTTGTAATCGTTATGGACTGGGGAGTTTATTTGGATACAAATAGAGCTAAGCACAGGCAAAATCCTAGAGGAAAACCTGGTTTCGTCTGCTTTCCACCAGACAACGGGAGATGACAATTATATGTAAGGTCCAACACCTACTTTGGCCGCCTTTCCTTCCAATTCTCTGCTGCCAATGACTGGAACGAATTGCAAACATCGCTGAAGCTGGAGACTTATATTTCCCTCACTAACTTCCAACATCAGCTATCTGAGCTGCTAACCGATCGCTGCAGCTGTACATAGTCCATCTGTAAATAGCCCATCCAATCTATCTACCTCATCCCCATATTGTTTTTATTTACCTTTCTGCCCTTTTGCACACCAGTATTTCTACTTGCACATCATCATCTGCACATCTATCACTCCAGTGTTAATTTGCTAAATTGTAATTACTTCGCTGCTATGGCCTATTTATTGCCTTACCTCCTCACGCCATTTGCACACACTGTATATAGACTTTCTTTTTTCTATTGTGTTATTGACTCTGTTTGTTTATTCCATGTGTAACTCTGTGTTGTTGTTTGTGTCGCACTGCTTGGTTTATCTTGGCCAGGTCGCAGTTGTAAATGAGAACTTGTTCTCAACTAGCCTACCTGGTTAAATAAAGGTTAAATAAAAAAAATATTTTTTTAATCGTACATTAATCGTACATTTTCATTAACTGTAATTTAGTTAGTTATGTTCCATCATTCCTTCCATCTTATGCCAATATCAGTTATTTTTAAGTCTTGGTTCCAATAGTTTATATATTTTTTCTAAGAATTGTCAGTTGGATAGGCTCTCTGCAAAGTTGTGTGTACAGTGCCTTCGGAAAATATTCAGACCCCTTGACTTTTTCCGAATGTTGTTACGTTACAGCCCTATTCTAAATTGGACAAAATATTACTTTTGTCATAGCAATCTACACATAATACCTCATTATGACAAAGTGAGAACTGGCTTTTAGAATTTTTTGCAAATGTATAAAAAAAAAAAACTGAAATACCTTATTTACATAAGTATTCAGACCCTTTGCTATGAGACTCGAAATTGAGCTCAGGTGCATCCTGTTTCTATTGATCTATTGTTTCTATTCTACAACTTAATTGGAGTCCACCTGTGGTACATTCAATTGATTGGACATGATTTGGAAAGGCACACACCTATCAATATAAGGTCCCACAGTTGACAGTGCATGTCAGAGCAAAAACCAAGCCATGAGGTTGAATGAATTGTCAGTATAGCTCCGAGACAGGATTGTGTCGAGGAACAGATCTGGGGAAGGGTACAAAACAATTCTGCAGCATTGAAGGTCCCCAAGAACACAGTGGCCTGACGTTTGAAACCACCAAGACTCTTCTTAGAGTTGGCTGCCAGACCGAACTGAGCAATCGTGGGAGAAGGACCTTGGTCAGGGAGGTGACCAAGAACCCGATGGTCACTCTGACAGAGCTCCCGAGTTCCTCTGTGGAGATGAGAGAACATTCCAGAAGGACAACCCTCTGCAGCACTCCACCAATCAAGCCTTTATGGTAGAGTGGCCAGACACTCTACCATAACACTGGCCAGACACTCTACCACATGACAGCTCGCTTGGAGTTTGCCAAAAGACACCTAAAGACTCTCAGACCATGAGAAACAATATCCTCTGGTTTGATGAAGCCAAGATTGAACTCTTTGACCTGAATGCCAAGTGTTACGTCTGAGGAAACCTGGCACCATCCCTACGGTGAAGCATGGTGTTGGCAGCATCATGCTGTGGGGATGTTTTTCAGTGGCAGGGACTGGGAGATTAGTCAGGATAGAATGGAGCAAAGATGAACGGAGCAAAGTACACAAAGGTCCTTGATGAAAACCTGCTCAGGACCTCAGACTGGGGGAAAGGTTCGCCTTCCAGCAGGACAACGACCCTAAGCATACAGCCAAGACAACGCAGGAGTGGCTTCGGTACAAGTCTCTGAATGTCCTTTAGTGGCCCAGCCAGAGCCTGGACTTGAACCCGAACTAACATCTCTGGAGAGACCTGAAAATAGCTGTGCAGCAACACTCCCCATACAACCTGACAGAGCTTGAGAGGATCTGCAGAGAGGAATGGGAGAAACTCCCCAAATAAATACAGTTGTGTCAAGCTTGTAGCATCATACCCAAAAAGACTTGAGGCTGTAATTGGTGCCAAAGGTGATTCAACAAAGTACTGATTAAAGAGTCTGAATACTTAAGAAAATGTGATATTTCCGTTTTAAAATTTGTATACATTTTCAAACATTTCTAAAAACCAGTTTTCCTTTGTCATTATGGGATATTGTGATGTCATTATTGGGTATTGTGATGTCATTATGGGGTATTGTGTGTAGATTAATGAGGGGAAAAACTATTTAATCCATTTTAGAATAATTCTGTAAAGTAACAAAATGTGGAAAAAGTCAAGGGGTCTGAATACTTTCCGAACGCACTGCATCTTACCTATCTTATCTATCATATGAACATCCTTTTCTGACTCAAATAGAATTCCCTCAAGATTGCTCTGATGTCCAAAATATTTCAAAATCGACATTTCTTGATATGAAACTTTTAATTTGAAGTTGAAAATATCTAATTTACATTGGTCAGTCCAAAATTGCTTTTGAACTCTGTAATTAAAATAGATGTATTCCCTATTACCAAGTCATTTACGGTTTCTATGCATTTAGTTTTCCATGTGGACCAATTCATCTGTGAATTCTGAAAAGCTGTCCAAGGATTGTTCCATAGTGTCATGTTTTTAGGGAGTGAAATTGATTATTGTAAAATATATTTCATTGTCTTCCATAGTGTTAGTGTTCTTAACTATGAATATAAACTCAGCAAAAAAAGAAATGTCCCTTTTTCAGGACCCTGTCTTTCAAAGATAATTCGTAAAAATCCAAATAAATTCACAGATATGCATTGTAAAGGGTGTCAACACTGTTTGTTCAATGAACCATAAACAATTAATGAACATGCACCTGTGGAACGGTCGTTAAGACACTAACAGCTTACAGACGGTAGGCAATTAAGGCCACAGTTATGAAAACGTAGGACACTAAAGAGGCCTTTCTACTGACTCTGAAAAATACCAAAAGAAAGATGCCCAGGGTCCCTGCTCATCTGCGTGAACGTGCCTTAGGCATGCAGCAAGGAGGCATGAGGACTGCAGATGTGACCAGGGCAATAAATTGCAATGTCCGTACTGTGAGGCACCTAAGACAGTGCTACAGGGAGACAGGACGGACAGCTGATTGTCCTCGCAGTGGCAGACCACGTGTAACAACACCTGCACAGGATCGGTATATCTAAACATCACACCTGCGGGACAGGTACAGAATGGCAACAACAACTGCCTTTATACCAGGAACGCACAATCCCTCCATCAGTGCTCAGACTTAGGCTGAGAGAGGCTGGACTGAGGGCTTGTAGGCCTGTTGTAAGGCAGGTCCTCACCAGACATCACCGGCAACAACATTGCCTATGGGCACAAACCCACCATTGCTGGACCAGACAGGACTGGCAAAAAGTGCTCTTCACTGACGAGTCGTGGTTTTGTCTCACCAAAAGTGATGGTCTGATTCGCATTTATCGTTGAAGGAATGAGCGTTACGCCTGTACTCTGGAGCGGGATCGATTTGTAGGTGGAGGGTCCGTCATGGTCTGGGGCGCTGTGTCACAGCATCATCAGACTGAGCTTGTTATCATTGCAGGCAATCTCAACGCTGTGCATTACAGGGAAGACATCCTCCTCCCTCATGTGGTACCCTTCCTGCAGGTTCATCCTGACATGACCCTCCAGCATGACAATGCCACCAGCCATACTGCTCATTCTGTGTCTGATTTCCTGCAAGACAGGAATGTCAGTGTTCTGCCATGGCCAGCGAAGAGCCCGGATCTCAATCCCATTGAGCACGTCTGGGACCTGTTGGATCGGAGGGTGAGGGCTAAGGCCATTCCCCCAAAAAATGTCAGTGAACTAGCAGGTGCCTAGGTGGAAGAGTCGGATAACGTCTCACAGCAAGAACTGGCAAATCTGGTGCAGTCCATGAGGAGGAGATGCACTGCAGTACTTAATGCAGCTGGTGGCCACACCAGATACTGGCTGTTACTTTTAATTTTGACCCCCCTCTTTGTTCAGGGACACATTATTACATTTATGTTAGTCACATGTCTGTGGAATTGTTCAGTTTATGTCTCAGTTGTTGAATCTTGTTATGTTCATACAAATATTTACACATGTTAAGTTTGCTGAAAATAAACGCAGTTGACAGTGAAAGGACTACTGAAAGGAGTATATTAATGTTCTTAGCGCTATCCTTTGAAAATAGACACGTGAAAAGATTCTCAGGATGAGCACTCGCATCTTCAAATATGTATCCATTGTTCCTCTTTAGTGCATTTAACTATATGTCTTGAGTAAAAGCCTTGAGTGGTGAGTTGATACAATTCCATGTCTGGAAGGTTAAAACCCCCCTCAGACTTAGGGAGATGTAAAACTTTCCTTTTTATTCTATGAGTTTTATTTGCCCATATAAAGTCTGTTATGACCGAGTGTACTTTTTTAAAGTATGTCTTCGGATGGGGTAATTGGTATTACCCAGAATAAATATAAAAACCTTCGGAGCCATGCCATTCTGAAGAGGTTTGTTTATTCTACCTGTAAGATTCATGGGAAGATTGTTCCATTTTATTAAATCTGCTTTCATATTGTTGAGTAATGGGATAAAAGTATCTATATATATTTGTTTTTTGTTGTCACTTATTAAGCATCCTAAGTATTTTATATGTTCGTGGTCCACTTAAAGGATTGCTGTAGATCATGAGTTATTCTTTTTCTTTTTCATTTTTTTCTCCTCAAGATTTTAGGGTATTCAGTAACGAGTGCACTGAGAGTCAGGAAGCAAGTTCAGGGACTGAGTGTTTTAATAAATAAACATGACACAATACAAAACAAGAAAACGTGAACAACGCACAGACATGACATGAAAACATAAACAATGTCGCCTGGGGAAGGAACCAAAGGGAGTGACAAATATAGGGCAGGTAATCAAGGAAGTGATGGAGTCCAGCTGAGTCTGATGACGCTCAGGTGTGTGTAACGATGGTGACAGGTGTGCGCCATAATGAGCAGCCTGGTGACCTAGAGGCAGGGAGAGGGAGCACATGTGAAAATATTCAGAAAATATTTTTAGCAAGGGGGGACGAGTTTTCAGTATTGGTCAGGTATATCAGGAGATCATCTGCGAATAAGTTTAGCTTATATTCATGTTTACCAATACTGATACCTGTTACGTTTGGGTCCTGTCTAATTCTTTCTGCAAGCGGTTCAATTGCCAGTGCAAACATGAGGGGGGAGAGAGGACATCCCTGTCTTGTGCCCCTTTCTTAAGCAATTTCATCAGATAATGTATTATTTGTGTATTTTTTTTGCATTAGATCATGCATATAATATTTTTCATCTAATCTCATGCAGTATCTGAACCATTCCTTTTTCTTTATGAATGGAATGGAAAAGCCTACTGACTAATCACTAGAAGAAAAGCCAGTACATAACAGACCATGGCTGTGTGTGAATGGGGTTATATTGCATTTATTAGGGATGGTCCACCCAAATTCCATATTTATTTTCTTACCCTGTAAGCAAACTATGGACAAGGAGAGAACACAACCATGCATCGGTTTTTGAAATGTAATGTGTCATTTTGTAATGTGGGTAAACTATACCTTTAAATATGTCAATGAGGTTATTCTTTCTTTCATTGATGAATCGCCACCACCAACACAACACAACCGAGACAACCAGTGCCAACCAGAGTATGAAAATAGAGCAGTCTGGGGTCTGGTCAATAACAGTCTAGAAAATCTCCCATCAGTATATCTAGAGCTGATGTGGGTTTGGGGACCGTACTGTATGCAGTAGGCGGAGGGAAGAGGAATCACAGAGCTCACTTGCTGACTGAGAAATGAGCTGCAGGACTTTACTTAGAGAAACTGCTCTAAACTGGTCTAAACTGAACTAAACTGTTTGTCCAGGAAGGACATCATCATCGCTGTTTTGCATTGTCTACTTTGTCTACCCTTTTCGGATAAAGGCAGGAAACTTTTATTGGGATAGTTCACTGAAAAAGTCTGGAGATGGAAAATCATTCGACCAGAAAAGGGGCCTTTTGCTCACCAGGGGAGCTCAACTGCACAAGGGTTTTTAAGGAGCACCTCTCAACCCTTCCAGGAACTATAAACTTGATCATGTGCTCGGCCATGGGCCAACCCACCTGCCCTTCCACCCCGTGCCACCGCATCCCTTCTCCACCGTGGATGTTCCTGACCACGCGCACTACATCATCGGCTCGGTCATCCTCATGGTGGGCAACATGGGCGTGCTGGGTAATGCTCTGGTCATCTATGTCTTCTGTCGCATCCGCACCCTCAACACACTGGGCAACCTGTTTGTGGTCAACCTGGCCCGTGGCTGACTTCCTCATGTCGCTTACCCAGTCCCCCGTCTTCTTTGTGGCCTCGCTGCACCGCCGCTGGGTGTTTGGCGAGCGCGCCTGTGAGCTCTACGCGTTCTGTGGCGCCCTCTTCGGCATGTGCTCCATGATGACGCTGACAGCCATCGCCGTTGACCGCTGCCTGGCCATCACCCGGCCGCTGGCCTCGCTAGGCAGCATGAGCCGGCGGCGGGCCATAGTCATGTTGATAGCCTGTTGGGTCTGGAGCCTGGGGTGGAGCCTGTTGGGTCTGGAGCCTGGGGTGGAGCCTGCCGCCGTTCTTTGGCTGGAGCGCCTATGTGCCCGAGGGCCTGCAGACGTCATGCAGCTGGGACTACACCACCTTCACCCCATCGGTGCGTGCCTACACCATCCTCCTCATCACCTTCGTCTTCTTCATCCCACTGGGGTTGATCGGCGGCTGCTACATAGCCATCTTCCGCACCATCTGCCGGGCAGGCCGAGATGTGCGGTGGCTGGACTGCGGCAAGAAGTACAAGGCGTACGAGCGGCTTCGCGGTGAGTGGCGCATGTCCAAAGTGGTCATCCTACTCTTCGTCGTGTCTTGGTCACCCTACTCGCTGGTGGCGCTGGTCGCCATGGCAGGCTATGCCCACCTGCTGACGCCCTACATGAACTCAGTGCCCGCCTTCATCACCAAGGCCTCGGCCATCCACAACCCCATCATCTACGCCATCACGCACCCCAAGTACCGCATCGCAATCGCCAGCTACGTGCCCATGCTACGCTCGCTGCTGCGTGTGGGTGACAAGGACCTGCTTTCATCCTTCAGCTCCAACAGTGGTGCCTCCCTTGACTCTCGATGGCCCACCTTCACCAGACTTCCCTGGCCATGGGTGTGGGTGCGGGAACGGGCATGGTTGTCGGGGCATGTGCCAACGAACACTGGGGCAAGAGCCGCCTCTCGTCGGCCTCCGATACTGACTCGTGCTGGATGGAGAGCGAGGCCGACAGCTCCAGCGTTAACTCACTGCCCTTCGACCGACGTGTCTCCATGGAGATCTCCACAGATACGGCCATCGCCAATCAGCAGTCAGCAGGCGTGGTCGCCGGGCAGAAAGTGGGAGTGTTGTCTGACAGCCTCAGGGTTAGCAGCATTTCAAGCACCTTAATGGTGTTTGAAGGAGATGTGCCCGATGCAGGCCCATCTGATGGTAAAGATCTCCTGCTCCCTGGCAACTGAATTCAGGCTCTTTTTCAATCTGATGGTAAAGATTAAGGGTGTGCCGACATGGCCATACTCGTATTAGTAATCGTATCCCTAAATTGACAGATAGTCGGATCGGATGCTCCTCGTGATAGGAAAAAAATGAAATGTTTTAATATGCCTAAATAGATGTTGGCAAAATATCTCCCTGCACATTCATAGACCATACAAGCTTCAGACTATGAGCTGCAGTGGAGTGTGTCTGTGTTTGACCTGTGTCTGTATTCAATTTGCAGCGGGCAGATAAGTTTGCTATCAGTCAGAATTCTCGTCGACGTTTCATATTTTTCAATATTGTCGCCCCAACTTGTTAGATATTATGCACATTGATAGATTGATAGCAAACGTCCTTACCATTTAATTTATCATAGTAGCACGCTAACAGGAGGCAGCAGCAGACCGAAAAATAGAAGTGAAAGTGATCGGGTGAAATTTTGAAGTGAGTGGACAGAGAAATACAGCTTCACTCTATCCAATCAGAGTAGCAGGATCAAAGTACAACCCGCCCTTCCCTTGATAGACAGGCAAACTAGCCAGTTGAGTTATTTAGTGTCACGATCGTCTTGAGGTGAAAGAGTGGACCAAGGCGCAGCGTGATAATGATACATCCTCTTTAATAAAATGAAGACGAAACAAATACTTATACAAACTAACAAAACAACAAACTGACGAACGTGAAGCTATACAGACTAAGTGCTAACATGCAACATAGACATAGACAATTACCCACAACCTGCCTAATGCCTATGACTGCCTTAAATATGGCTCCCAATCAGAGACAACGATAGACAGCTGTCTCTGATTGAGAACCACTCAGGCAACCATAGACATACCTAAACACCTACACTGAACACAACCCCATAAACTCTACCAAAACCCCCTAGACAATACAAACACCCTCGACTAGACAAAAACACACCAACATCCCCCATGTCACACCCTGACCTAACTAAAATAATAAAGAAAACAAAGATAACTAAGGCCACGGCGTGACAGTACCCCCCCCCCCCCCCCAAAGGTGCAGACTCCGGCCGCAAACCTGACACAGAAGGGGAGGATCCGGGTGGGCCTTCTAATGGCGGCGGCTCGGGTGCGGGACGTGACCCCCACTTCACCATAGTCACTACCTGCTTTGGTGGCGCCTCTGGAGCGGAGACCCTTTCAGCGAGTCCTGGACTGAATACCATCCTAGAGGGCGCCACTGGACGGAGGGGCAGCTCCGGACTGAGGGGCAGCTCCGGACTGAGGGGCAGCTCCGGACTGAGGGGCAGCTCCGGACTGAGGGGCAGCTCCGGACTGAGGGGCAGCTCCGGACTGAGGGGCAGCTCCGGACTGAAGGGCAGCTCCGGACTGAAGGGCAGCTCCGGACTGAAGGGCAGCTCCGGACTGAAGGGCAGCTCCGGACTGAAGGGCAGCTCATGACTGGCAGACGGCTCTGGCAGATCCTGGCTGGCGGGCGGCTCTGGCAGATCCTGGCTGGCGGGTGGCTCTGGCAGATCCTGGCTGGCGGGCGGCTCTGGCAGATCCTGGCTGGCGGGCGGCTCTGGCAGATCCTGGCTGGCGGGCGGCTCTGGCTGCTCCTGACTGGCGGGCGGCTCTGGCTGCTCCTGACTGGCGGGCGGCTCTGGCGGCTCCTGACTGGCGGGCGGCTCTGGCGGCTCCTGACTGGCGGGCGGCTCTGGCGGCTCCTGACTGGCGGGCGGCTCTGGCGGCTCCTGACTGGCGGGCGGCTCTGGCGGCTCCTGACTGGCGGGCGGCTCTGGCGGCTCCTGACTGACGGACGGCTCTGGCGGCTCCTGACAGACGGACGGCTCTGAAGGCTCAGGACAGACGGGCGGCTTTGAAGGCTCAGGACAGACGGGCGGCTTTGAAGGCTCAGGACAGACGGGCGCCTCAGACGGTGCTGGGCAGACGGACGGCGCAGACGGCTCTGGGCAGGCAGGCAGCTCAGATAGCGCTGGGCAGATGGCAGACTCTGGCCGGCTGAGGCACACAGGAGGCCTGGTGCGTGGTACCGGAACTGGAGGTACCGGGCTAAGGACACGCACCTCAAGGCTAGTGCGGGGAGCAGCAACAGGACGCACAGGACTCTGGAGACGCACAGGAGGCTTGGTGCGTGGCGCCGGAACTGGTGGTACCGGGCTGGAGACACGCACCATAGGGCGAGTGCGTGGAGGAGGAACAGGGCTCTGGAGACGCACTGGAAGCCTGGTGCGTGGTGTTGACACTGGTGGTACTGGGCTGGGGCGGGGAGGTGGCGCCGGATATACCGGACCGTGCAGGCGTACTGGCTCCCTTGAGCACTGAGCCTGCCCAACCTTACCTGGTTGAATGGTCCCCGTAGCCCGACCAGTGCGGGGAGGTGGAATAACCCACACTGGGCTGTGTTGGCGAACCGGGGACACCATGCGTAAGGCTGGTGCCATGTATGCCGGCCCGAGGAGACGCACTGGAGACCAGACGCGTTGAGCCGGCTTCATGGCACCTGGCTCAATGCCCACTCTAGCCCGGCCGATACGAGGAGCTGGAATGTACCGCACCGGGCTATGCACACGTACAGGAGACACCGTGCGCTCTACTGCATAACACGGTGTCTGCCCGTACTCTCGCTTCCCACGGTAAGCACGGGGAGTTGGCGCAGGTCTCCTACCTGACTTCGCCACACTCCCTTGTAGCCTCCCCCCAATACATTTTTGTAGTCGACTCTCAGGCTTCCAGCCTCGCTTCCGTGCTGCCTCCTCATATCGCCTCCTCTCGGCTTTAGCTGCCTCCAGCTCTTCACGAGGGAGGCGATATTCTCCCGGTTGTGCCCAAGGTCCCTTACCGTCCAGTATTTCCTCCCAAGTCCATGAATCCTGTGTATGTTGTTCCTGCTGCTACTTAACACGCTGCTTGGTCCTTTTGTGGTGGGTAATTCTGTCAGGATCGTCTTGAGGTGAAAGAGTGAACCAAGGCGCAGCGTGATAATGATACATCCTCTTTAATAAAATGAAGATGAAACAAATACTTATACAAACTAACAAAACAACAAACTGACGAACGTGAAGCTATACAGACTAAGTGCTAACATACAACATAGACATAGACAATTACCCACAACCTGCCTAATGCCTATGACTGCCTTAAATATGGCTCCCAATCAGAGACAACGATAGACAGCTGTCTCTGATTGAGAACCACTCAGGCAACCATAGACATACCTAAACACCTACACTGAACACAACCCCATAAACTCTACCAAAACCCCCTAGACAATACAAACACCCTTGACTAGACAAAAACACACCAACATCCCCCATGTCACACCCTTACCTAACTAAAATAATAAAGAAAACAAAGATAACTAAGGCCAGGGCGTGACATTTAGACCATGTAGCACCTCTTTTGACTTATTGACATGAAAAATATCCGTCCCGACGCCCGAAAATTTGTTTTTTCCCGATCATGGTTAATTACAAAAAATACTCGGCTCATAATCGTTTCCAGAAAATTGCCCATATTCGTTACGATACTCGTTTTGTCCGACTACTCGGTACACCTATAGTAAACATCTCCTGCTCCGTGTTAACTGATCTTCGGCTCGTTTTCAATCTGATGGTAAAGATGTCCTGCTTCCTGGTAACTGAATTTAGGCTCTTTTTTCAATTGTCTAACAAGTATATCTTCTCCTCACCTCCTCTCATTGCATTGATCTGAAAGAACTGTTTCGGATAAAAGCCAGACAATGGGGATCTTCCAGCATATTGTTTTCCCCTGTCAAGTCTTTCCCAAATCAATACAGGTGAAAGGGAAGGGAATGAGGAGGGGACAGATTTTTAAATCAACTGAGGTAAGCCTTTGTTCTTATTCACTCACATGGCCACGTGCAGGCTCTAACCTGAAGAAATGTTTACTGAGATTGATACATGCTGATTTTCAAGTTTAACTCACAGACAAAATTCTTACAGTTTTGGAAACTTCAGAGTGTTTTCTATCCTAATCTGACTATTATATGCATATTCTAGTTTCGGGGGATGAGAAATAGGCAGTTTAAAATGGGTACGCATATTTTGCCATATGTTTAAATTGCGCCCCCTATCAAGAAGAAGTTTTAATAGTAGCCTATAGCATTTGCATTCTGTATTGTGTAGATATATATATTGCTTGTTGTATTGCCTGTTTTTAATATGTCACTTTTAGGCATTTGTAAAGCTGCTGTCTTGGCAAAGTCTCCACTGAAAGAGAGTATTCCTCTCAAGGGACTTCCTGATTTAAATAAAGGTTAAATAAATAAATACTATATTTTACCACAGGTTTAACTAAGTTATTCTGTATTTCTTATAGGCCCATGGACTGTATTTCTAATATAACAAACATCCAGAATGATGATTGTAAAATAAATTGTATTTTTAGGTGTTTTCTTAACAATTTGCATATTTTATCATTGCTAGTTTTGTCATTAAACTAAAAGCCGAAATTCTGTGGTGTAAAGTACTTAAGTAAAAATACTTCAAAGTACTACTTAAGTCGTTTTTTTGGGAGGCATGTGTACTTTACTATTTTTATTTTTGACAATTTGTACTTTTACTTCACTACATTCCTAAACAAAATAATAATATACTTTTTATTCCATACATTTTCTCTGACACCCAAAAGTCCTCCTTACATTTTGAATGCTTAGCAGAACATCCCTGGTCATCTTTACTGCCTCTGATCTGGGGACTCACTAAACACACGTGCTTCATTTGTAAATTGGAATGCGCCCCTGGCTATCAATACATGAAAAAAAATATATAATAATAATAATAATTGTGCCATCTGGTTTGCTTAATAATATTTATTTTAAATTATTTATACTTTTGATACTTAAGTATATTTTAGCAATTACATTTACTTTTGATATTTAAGTATATTAAAACCAAATATGGCTGTGCCAGAAGGCGTAAATGACCAGAGCGTTACCCATGATGCCCAACATGAGGATGACGGAGCCGGTGATTTAGAGCGCATGTCAAATGTATATTTTTTTCTGTAATTGTGTGGTGAACATTTAGACTGCTATAAAATGTTTTCAATCTAAATATTTAATGAAAAAGTATTTGTTCTTTTAAATATGTTTTGTTTTATTTCAATGGTAGTTTTCAGAAAGCTATTTCAAATAAATTACAATGCCTACATTTCAATAAAGAGAGAAAACGTATCATTCTTTGTGTCACAGCTCCATATCCAAATGCAGCAGGGTGGCAAGGTTGTACAACAGTTCGTTTTTGCACCCACTTACTGTAGGCCTACATCACATTACAAGTAAGTCTTGGTGTGAAAGCCATTGCCGCTCTCTAAGCCGGTTTACCATGCATGAGTGGACCCAACGATACAAACGTTAACATCTACCATAGCCTAAAATTCCATTCTTGCAGCTTATGTCATGTCATACCCGATACACAGGTCTTATACATTCGAGTTCGATTCCCTCATCCAATAACTTTCTATTTTAAAAGGGATAATTTATCATAGAATTATAAATATAATATTAGAATGAACATTAACCTTCATTAATAAGATCTCTATGGCTTTTACTTTGAAAACCTCGTGGTCTTATTGCTTAAAGTTCTTAGCTGCTGCATAGAAACCGAGAAACACCAATTTAGAGCAGCGTCACACGCGTGAATTGGCGGATTGATTGACTATTGGATAAATCATTGAGGGAAAATGATGGCGAATAAAAAGTTCATTGTCGTGTGCACAGGTAGGCTATTAAATAAGGTCAATACACATTTTTGATGGCACTGTTGATTATAGTGTAATTTGAACTCGAATTTCTCATGTTGGTCCGGTTAATAGTTTAATGTTCTTTAACGAGCAATGATAGTCTGTTTTAATGTGTCCACGTTGATTGTGTCAGTTGCGTCCTTATACTCATGTTTCCTTTGTATGCCTCTAGTTTCTCTGACAGTTTGGTTTAGTATAGCTACGGTATCAGCCTTCGTTGAAGAGCTCGATGACACGTAAGTTATTTCTATTCATTCGAAAGACGTCGCTGGATTAATTGCTTTGATAATACTACTGAAAGGCTACTGTACATTTTGCATATTAAGCCTGTGAATGCCATAAAACAAAACAACAACACAAAATCCACGGATTAACGGAATACCAAAATAGACCCTTTCATTCCACACAACCTTAATAACTACTGCCATCTTCTGTCCATCCATTTTTATGACATACCAGTAGGCAACCTATTAAGGATTGTGAAAAGTTCCTAATAAAATACATTTCCATTGTATAGATTTACCAATGGTTGTTGATTTCTCTTACTAATTTGCAGGTTTAAACACACAAGGAAGCCTGACGAGATATGGCTGATAGGAGTAAGTATGTATGTGATTTTATAAGAAAGGCCTTTATAATGATTGTGTGAAGAAGCCATGTGTAAGTTAGGTCTACATCAAGAGAATGCAAGAGGGCAACTTTAAATACATGTTCATCACTCTAGTGTGGTGTCACGCAGGCGCACACACACACACACACACACACACACACACACACACACACACACACACACACACACACACACACACACACACACACACACACACACACACACACACACACACACACAATCAGCTGAGTAATGCTAGGTCAAAAAACTAAATACATGTCCCCAGGACCGAGTTTCCCGCTGGCCCCAGGACCGAGTTCCACTGGCCCCAGGACCGAGTTCCGCTGGCCCCAGGACCGAGTTCCGCTGGCCCCAGGACTGAGTTCTGTTTGCTCCAGGACCGAGTTCTGCTGGCCCCAGGACCGAGTTCCGCTGTGCCCAGGACCGAGTTCTGTTTGCTCCAGGACCGAGTTCCGCTGGGCCCAGGACCGAGTTCTGTTTGCTCCAGGACCGAGTTCCGCTGGGCCCAGGACCGAGTTCCGCTGGCCCCAGGACCGAGTTCTGCTGGGCCCAGGACCGAGTTCTGCTGGCCCCATGACCGAGTTCCGCTGGCCCCATGACCGCGTTCCGCTGGCCCCAGGACCGAGTTCCGCTGGCCCCATGACCGAGTTCCGCTGGGCCCAGGACCGAGTTCTGCCTGCCCCATGATCGAGTTCCGCTGGCCCCAGAACCGAGTTCTGCTGGCTTCGAGAACCGAGTTTGGGAAACCCTGGGCTAAAGCACAAACAGACTGGAACACCAGCCTAGTGAAATTTTGATGTGTAGCATCACATATTGGTTTTCATAGTTAATGTGACCTTTTATCTTGTATATTGTGTGTGTTTTTGTTTCAAATATGTTATATTGGAGAGCAGTGATAGAAAGACATTACATTACGGTGATTGTGCTCCATTTTGATTCGTGTCAGTTCTACGCACCCTGGTGTACCTATTGCAAGCAGTTGGACCCAGTGTGGTATGAAATCGGGGCGGAGCTGAAAAATATAAGATCTCCAGTCAACGTGGGCAAGGTCGACGCAGACATCCACACCAGTGAGTACAATGATCTAATTGGCACGTTAAGTTAAAAGACAGAACAAGACGAAACATAAGACGGAAAACAAAAGTACATAACAGTTAAAAAAAGAAAAAAAAAAGAAACAGTACGACGTCAATATGACGTGAACACAAACAGATTTACAACAATGACTGCCTGGTGGAAGCAGTATTATAATAAGTATTATATTGATGAGAAAGAAGCTTTAAAACAGGAAGTGGAATAGTGTATTGAAAAATAGAGGACTACACTCCAAATAATACTGGGTTAAAAAATAAATAAATAATACAATTTCAGTTCTTTGTTAACCCAGCGCTGGGTAAATACTGGACAGAACACACACTGGGTTGTTTTGACCCAGCTAGTTGGGTTGAGTGAAAAGTATACTAATCTGTATAGCACATTTTTTCATAGGCTGTGTAGTTATTCTTAAGGCCGAGGTAAATAAACCGCAATCCCACATCATTGTCACTTAGCCCCATACTATATACAATGATATAAAGGGTCTCTGAAAAAGGTTTCTTCTTATGTTCGTCATAGAGTAAGGCTTTGCCAAATGTGCAATAAGGCAACCAGCCTAGTCAAACTTAGGCCCACAGGTCCAGAATTAGGCCAGTCTGTTCGGCAGTAATAGGCTTAGTGAAGATTTAAAAGCCCTGCAGCAAATTCCACAGCGTGTGTGTGTGTAGATACGTGTGTTTTGTGCAACATATGGTAAGCCATACCAACCAGATGGGATAACAGCGTAGTGAGTTATTACATCTTCAAATCCTCTATTATCTGGTCCTGTATGCAAGTTAGCTATTCTCTCTCTCTCTCTCTCTCTCTCTCTCTCTCTCTCTCTCTCTCTCTCTCTCTCTCTCCCTCTCTCTCGCTCTCTCTCTCTCTCTCTCTGAGGCTACTTTTCAGTAGAGGGATTAAATGTTAAAGAATCATCTCTCCATCCACCATGTCGGCCTTAACCGGTCAGCCATTTCTCTTACCTGTACATGGACTTAACTATATCAAAATGTTTAAGTTATTTAGTCATATAAAACTCAACGATGGCATTATGAAGATGGGCAGGTAACTCATATTTGTAATACGCCATGAAAGTGATGCAGCATTTTCTATGATGTAGCCTAGTTTAAAAAAAACTTTTGTAAGCTTTTTAAATTATCTTCAATTGGGGGAAAAAACACATAGTGTAATGGTCTATAATGCAAAAACTTCATAAAAGGCATCTGTCAGAAGTAAATTAATCCACAAACACAAATATATATTTTTATATCTTAAATGACCACGTTTTCATGAACGTGATGATATAATTGTCAAGCAAGCCCATTCAAAAGATTAGGGAACTGACACTGGAAGAATGACATAATGCCACGTCACTTTTCATAGCGTATATGTGACATACACTGAGTGCACAAAACATTAAGAACACCTGCTCTTTCCATGACATAGACTGACCAGGTGAATCCAGGTGAAAGCTATGATCCCTTATTGATGTCACTTGTTAAATCCACTTCAATCAGTGTAGATAAAGGGGAGGAAACAGGTTAAAGGTTTTTTTAAGCCTCGAGACATGGACTGTGTATGTGTACCCTTCAGAGGGTGAATGGGTAAGACAAAAGATTTAAGTGCCTTTGAACAGGGTATGGTAGTACATGCCAGAACTGCAACGCTGCTGGGTTTTTCACGCTCAACATTTTCCATTGTGTATCGATAATGGTCCAGCACCCAAAAGGGGGGGGGGGGGGGGGAGTCAATATTAGGAAGGTGTTCTTAATGTTTTTTATGCTCAGTGTATATCTGGGAAGATATAACAGCAGGATTTACACTGGATCATTCAGCAGTGCTGAAATTGACAGCAGGAATATTTTTTGACATATCTTTTACATTTGTGTTTCAGGTTTCGCAAAAGAGTTTCGAGTTACTGACTATCCCGCTATAAAGTTGTGAGTTGTGTACTTCTCTGCTGTATTTTCTAAAACATTGATGGTAAATGTAGATGTGGAACTGAAATGTGCCCTACGAAACACACAAACCAGTTCTTCTTGTTATTATAACAAACCTATCTCTGTTGGATAGGTTGAAGGATGACTTGAAATACACCTACAGAGGTCCTAGAACCAAAGATGGCATCTTGGAGTTTGCAGACAGAGTATCTGGGTAAGACTGTGGATGGCATCATAGAGTATCTGGGTAAGACTGGGGATGGCATCATAGAGTATCTGGGTAAGACTGGGGATGGCATCATAGAGTATCTGGGTAAGACTGCGGATGGCATCATAGAGTATCTGGGTAAGACTGGGGATGGCATCATAGAGTATCTGGGTAAGACTGGGGATGGCATCATAGAGTATCTGGGTAAGACTGCGGATGGCATCATAGAGTATCTGGGTAAGACTGGGGATGGCATCATAGAGTATCTGGGTAAGACTGGGGATGGCATCATATAGTATCTGGGTAAGACTGGGGATGGCATCATAGAGTATCTGAGTAAGACTGAGGATGGCATCATAGAGTATCTGAGTAAGACTGAGGATGGCATCATAGAGTATCTGGGTAAGACTGAGGATGGCATCATAGAGTATCTGGGTAAGACTGCGGATGGCATCATAGAGTATCTGGGTAAGACTGGGGATGGCATCATAGAGTATCTGGGTAAGACTGGGGATGGCATCATATAGTATCTGGGTAAGACTGGGGATGGCATCATAGAGTATCTGGGTAAGACTGGGGATGGCATCATACAGTATCTGGGTAAGACTGAGGATGGCATCATAGAGTATCTGAGTAAGACTGAGGATGGCATCATAGAGTATCTGGGTAAGACTGAGGATGGCATCATAGAGTATCTGGGTAAGACTGAGGATGGCATCATAGAGTATCTGGGTAAGACTGTGGATGGCATCATAGAGTATCTGGGTAAGACTGAGGATGGCATCATAGAGTATCTGGGTAAGACTGTGGATGGCATCATAGAGTATCTGGGTAAGACTGGGGATGGCATCATACAGTATCTGGGTAAGACTGAGGATGGCATCATAGAGTATCTGGGTAAGACTGCGGATGGCATCATAGAGTATCTGGGTAAGACTGAGGATGGCATCATAGAGTATCTGGGTAAGACTGAGGATGGCATCATAGAGTATCTGGGTAAGACTGAGGATGGCATCATAGAGTATCTGGGTAAGACTGGGGATGGCATCATAGAGTATCTGGGTAAGACTGGGGATGGCATCATATAGTATCTGGGTAAGACTGGGGATGGCATCATAGAGTATCTGAGTAAGACTGAGGATGGCATCATAGAGTATCTGAGTAAGACTGAGGATGGCATCATAGAGTATCTGGGTAAGACTGAGGATGGCATCATAGAGTATCTGGGTAAGACTGCGGATGGCATCATAGAGTATCTGGGTAAGACTGCGGATGGCATCATAGAGTATCTGGGTAAGACTGAGGATGGCATCATAGAGTATCTGGGTAAGACTGAGGATGGCATCATAGAGTATCTGGGTAAGACTGAGGATGGGAGTTGATGCTCCTTGTCTGCAAACAGATAGTATTGTAGTTCTTAAAAGGCCTCAGTTACTTTATGATATACTGTCTCCGCCCATCAGTCTCTCACTCCCTCCATCAGTCCCTCCCTCTCCCTCCATCTCTCTCCCTATCCCTGCTTTGTTTCAGACCTCTGGTGAGATCACTGCCAAGCCAGCAGGTGTTTCAGAATGTTATGAGTAGACATGACGTTCTCTTTGTCTACGTTGGTGGGCCGTCGGACTTGAAGGTAATGTGTACAGCTGCGCATTAAACACACAAGCACACACAGACACAGGCACACGCACGAATGCACGGACACACATCAAATGATTATTGTGGTTTCTTTGTCATATAGCCTGTCTGAGGTTTCTTCCTTTTCTACCCCCCCCCCCCCCCCCTAGGAGAAGTACATATCTGTAGCCAAGGAAATGATTGTTCATACTTACTTCTTCTCTGCTGCAAGGAACATTTTACCCAAGGTACATTTTGGAAAGGAAGTATATACACGTACAGTACCAGTCAAAAGTTTGGACACACCTACTCATTCAAGGCTCTTTTAATTTTTTCTATTTTATACATTGCCAAGAGTGTGCAAAGCTGTCATCAAGGCAAAGGCTGGCTACTTTGAAGAATCTGAAAGATAAAATATATGTTGATTTGTTTAAAACTTTTTTTGGTTGCTACATGATTCCATATGTGTTATTTCATAGTTTTGATGTCTTCACTATTATTCTACAATGTAGAAAATAGAACAAATAAAGAATAACCCTGAAATCAGTAGGTCTGTCCAAACTTTTGACTGGTACTGTATATATATATATATATATATATATATATATATATATATATATATATATATATATATATATACATATATATATATATACAGTGGGGAGAACAAGTATTTGATACACTGCCGATTTTGCAGGTTTTCCTACTTACAAAGCATGTAGAGGTCTGTCATTTTTATCATAGGTACACTTCAAATGTGAAAGACGGAATCTAAAACAAAAATCCAGAAAATCACATTTTATGATTTTTAAGTAATTAATTTGCATTTTATTGCATGACATAAGTATTTGATCACCTACCAACCAGTAAGAATTCTGGCTCTCACCGACCTGTTAGTTTTTCTTTAAGAAGCCCTCCTGTTCTCCACTCATTACCTGTATTAACTGCACCTGTTTGAACTTGTTACCTGTATAAAAGACACCTGTCCACACACTCAATCAAACAGACTCCAACCTCTCCACAATGGTCAAGACCAGAGAGCTGTGTAAGGACATCAGGGATAAAATTGTAGACCTGCACAAGGCTGGGATGGGCTACAGGACAATAGGCAAGCAGCTTGGTGAGAAGGCAACAACTGTTGGCGCAATTATTAGAAAATGGAAGTTCAAGATGACGGTCAATCCCCCTCGGTCTGGGGCTCCATGCAAGATCTCACCTCGTGGGGCATCAATGATCATGAGGAAGGTGAGGGATCAGCCCAGAACTACACGGCAGGACCTGGTCAATGACCTGAAGAGAGCTGGGACCACAGTCTCAAAGAAAACCATTAGTAACACACTACGCCGTCATGGATTAAAATCCTGCAGCGCACGCAAGGTCCCCCTGCTCAAGCCAGCGCATGTCCAGGCCCGTCTGAAGTTTGCCAATGACCATCTGGATGATCCAGAGGAGGAATGGGAGAAGGTCATGTGGTCTGATGAGACAAAAATATAACTTTTTGGTCTAAACTCCACTCGCTGTGTTTGGAGGAAGAAGAAGGATGAGTACAACACCAAGAACACCATCCCAAACGTGAAGCATGGAGGTGGAAACATCATTCTTTGGGGCTGCTTTTCTGCAAAGGGGACAGGACGACTGCACCGTATTGAGGGGAGGATGGATGGGGCCATGTATCGCGAGATCTTGGCCAACAACCTCCTTCCCTCAGTAAGAGCATTGAAGATGGGTCGTGGCTGGGTCTTCCAGCATGACAACGACCCGAAACACACAGCCAGGGCAACTAAGGAGTGGCTCCGTAAGAAGCATCTCAAGGTCCTGGAGTGGTCTAGCCAGTCTCCAGACCTGAATCCAATAGAAAATCTTTGGAGGGAGCTGAAATTCCGTATTGCCCAGCGACAGCCCCGAAACCTGAAGGATCTGGAGAAGGTCTGTATGGAGGAGTGGGCCAAAATCCCTGCTGCAGTGTGTGCAAACCTGGTCAAGAACTACAGGAAACGTATGATCTCTGTAATTGCAAACAAAGGTTTCTGTACCAAATATTAAGTTCTGCTTTTCTGATGTATCAAATACTTATGTCATGCAATAAAATGCAAAGGAATTACTTAAAAATCATACAATGTGATTTTCTGGATTTTTGTTTTAGATTCCGTCTCTCACAGTTGAAGTGTACCTATGATAAAAATGACAGACCTCTACATGCTTTGTAAGTAGGAAAACCTGCAAAATCGGCAGTGTATCAAATACTTGTTCTCCCCACTGTATATATATACACGAGGGCAGGGTTTCCAATACGTGACCCCAGGACCGAGTTTGGGAAACCCTGTATTAGGTTATTTTGTATTTTTATTGACAAGTATAGGAGAATATGGGTAGATAAACAATACAGGGCAGAAAGAGAGTGGTGGAATGGGGGATTGAACCGCTGCCTCCAGGTGCCTTGACATTGTGCTTTAATCATATCTTCCCAAAGTAAATGAGCTATTGTTCCTCTTTTCTGGTCATTCTCAGACGGTTACTCTCGAGGAATACCCGGCTGTGGCAGTGTTCAAGGATGGCACTTACTTCCTTTATGATGGTAAGAGACCATAGTTGAATTACAATCCCAAGCGGGAAAAAATACTTTATTAATATATTTGTAATTTATAGAAGTATGTCAGTGATACATATTTGTTTGTATATTTAAAATGATCTAAATTGGAACAAATGTAAATATATTTAATATGTTTAATGTCCACTTTATAAGTGTTTTATTAGCATTTGAGTATATTAAATGTATTTTAAATTATCTCAATTGGGACACTTTTTTTGACTTAAGTACATTCTTAGTATATTTGATAAAGAGCAAAACAAATATTATTTTAATAAACTTTTGATATGTTTTATGTATATTTCTCATAAATTAGTAATATACAAAAATGATAATTCACTATAAATGTATGATTGATGTAGATGGTCAATCAACATCATTATATTATTAGTATACTGGCATGATCAATTAAATAGTATTTGAAAATATTGTTTCTATATTCGTTATGAAGAAAGTGTAGTTTTAATGTGTTACAAGTATACTTTTATTCAGTAACCACATTGGCTATTGTAATTAGCAACATTAACGTTACATTGATTGAACAAGACATCCTCGTACCCACGGTTACAACAGGCCACTCACAAAGTAGTTGTGGCTGGAGTGGCAATTTCATACTAAAATAATTGATAACTGTGCACCAGTGTCATTTCACACTTTTGTTGTTTACATTACGGTGATAAATTAGCAAAAAAAATAATAATTGTGATATGCAATTATATAACTCAATATTAGCAAGGTGTTCTTAATGTTTTGTGCACTCAGTGAATACTTATTGTGTACTTGATCACGAACAGAATTTCAGAAAAAAAGTATGCTTCAACTTAAAAACCACTCCAAGTTTATTTTGAACGAATATACAAGATTACAGTGAAAGCGTATGAAATTTAAGTGAAATTATAGTATATGTATAGTATACTTAAAGATATACTGGAAAAGTACACCTCGTATTTGAAGTATATTTAAGCAATAAGGCCCGAGGGTGTGTGGTATATGGCCAATATACCACAGTTAAGGGCTGTTCTAAAGCATGACGCAACGCGGAGTGCTAGGACACGGCCCTTAGCCGTGGTATATTGGCCATATATCACAAACCCCAGAGGTGCTTTATTGCTATTATAAACTGGTTACCAACGTAATTAGAGCAGTAACAATAAATATTTTGTCATACCCGTGGTATACCACGGCGTTCAGCCAATCAGCATTCAGGGCTCGAACCAACCAGTTTATAATATATTAATTAGTTTTTCGCTTGTGATTCTTTTCCCTTCACCCAGACCACTCATTCGCTCCCCCCTCATGCATTTATTGGATTGGTGCAACCATGGCCGGAGGGTTTTCACCATATTCTTTACCTCAATCTAATCATTTTAAATCCATGAAGGAAAGTGTGTGAGTAAGAAGGGTATAGAATTGGACCGCAGCCCTAGTACATAGTCATCTACAACTTTGTTGAAAGGATTGTTCACAAATAAAATGGTTCATTGTAGACCGGTTGGTTGCTTAGCAACAAAACCGACACGTGCACAACTATGGGGCAAAACAGACGGGGTTGGCTTAGATTGTTGACAACATGTAAACTATATTTAGTCTCCGATATTTATTGAAAACATAAATACATTTGTACAATGAGCACTTGTTGTCTCTGACATACATCGTTACAGTTGTTTAGCTAGATTTGCCATATTAGCATTGACATGAAATCAGTCAAAACGCCTCAAAACAGGACATGGTATCAAGAACAAGATGAAAGTAGCTGAAACGAGTCATGATTCCCCCACCTGGCAGTTTCTTGTCCAGATTCACAACAACATATGGACTTCTGCCCTATGGATGCGCGCACATAGGTTCGACTGACAACGTCACGAAAGCTATCTATACCTCGGCTGTTGTTTGATCAATAAATAGCGTTTTTTTTAACGTGTATTTTCGTGTTGTTTATTCACTCTCTAGTTAACATTAGTTTTCTCAGACTAGAAACTATCTGTTATACTGTGTATTCTTTCTCTTGTCTTTTAGAACAACAGGATGGGGACCTCACGTCGTGGATCAATAGAGAACGATTCCTCAATTACCTCCCGATTGACAGCTACACCTTGTATGCAATGGGAGATACAGGTTTGTTGCATTCTCTCATGGACACGCACGCATGCCACAGACACACACACACGCGCACACACGCACGCACGCACGCATGCCACAGACACACACACTACGAACTTGGTAGAGGATGTGCTTTACTGGTAAATAACTTTTCAGGAATAAGAAGTATTATAGAATAGATGTCTCTGTGTGTCTACTTGTCTACCACAAGGTGGCAGGCAACAGTGTCCAATATTCAGTGAGTGTATGACTAGTGAATTACATTGCTAATACATTCTTACAGAGTGTGGCTTTAATGAGTCAAGATGAAATAAAAGTGTCTGTGAATGAGGCGTATGAAGTGATGTTAAATGAGTGTTCCTCCGTGTCTGGAAATGTTTTGGTGAAATGTTTTGGTGTTTTATGTGCGTTCCTCACCATAAGAAATGTTTTGGTATTTTATGTGCGTTCCTCACCATAAGAAATGTTTTGGTGTTTTATGTGCGTTCCTCACCATAAGAAATGTTTTGGTATTTTATGTGCGTTCCTCACCATAAGAAATGTTTTGGTGTTTTATGTGCGTTCCTCACCATAAGAAATGTTTTGGTATTTTATGTGCGTTCCTCACCATAAGAAATGTTTTGGTGTTTTATGTGCGTTCCTCACCATAAGAAATGTTTTGGTGTTTTATGTGCGTTCCTCACCATAAGAAATGTTTTGGTGTTTTATGTGCGTTCCTCACCATAAGAAATGTTTTGGTGTTTTATGTGCGTTCCTCACCGCAATAAATGTTTTGGTGTTTTATGTGCGTTCCTCACCGCAATAAATGTTTTGGTGTTTTATGTGCGTTCCTCACCATGAGAAATGTGTTGGTGTTTTATGTGCGTTCCTCACTATAGACAAGCTGGTGGTTCTGGCTGTAGTGGAGGAGAAACCCCCTACTAAGGAGAGTATCCGGTAGGAGTATCTCTTTTAACCCAATATAATGTTAGGGGTAGTTCACCTGAATTACACATTTACCTCATATCTGTGCTACATTTTAAGTTACACATTTACTGTAGATCTCAAGTTTGTATATGGCCACGTTGTAACACTTCCAGTGGTGGAATAAAAGAGTCAGGTGCAGAGAGCAGGAATATCTTCAACAAGTGGATGTTTATTTCCTTATAGAAATAACATACAATACGGCGACGCCACACAAAACACTGGGCGCGTAAAGAATACTGTCCAAGGAAAAATGTATCATAGAAATCCACTACTGAACACCACCAACACGAAACAGAAAAACAAGCCCGCACAAAAGTCAGCGGGCAAACTGGGTTTAAATAACCCCTAACCTAAACACACCACAGGTGAAACAAATTAGACCAACTCAAAGGAAAACAGAAAAGGGGATCGGTGGCAGCTAGTAGACCGGAGACGACTTGCGCCGAGCGCCGCCCGAACGGGAAGAGGCACCATCCTCGGCGGGATTCGTAACAGTACCCCCCTCCCGACGCGCGGCTCCCGCAGCGCGCCGACTCCGGCCTCGAGGACGACCCGGAGGGCGAGGAGCAGGGCGCTCCGGATGGAGGCGGTGAAAGTCCCTCAAGAGGGACGGATCCAAAATGTCCCCCGCCGGTACCCAGCATCTCTCCTCCGGACCGTACCCCTCCCAGTCCACGAGGTACTGCAGGCCCCTCACCCGGCGTCTTGAGTCCAGAATGGCTCGTATCCTATACGCCGGGGACCCCTCGATGTCAAGAGGGGGAGGAGGGACCTCCGGTACCTCACCTTCCTGCAGGGGACCAGCTACCACCGGCCTGAGGAGAGACACATGAAACGAGGGGTTAATACGATAATAAGAGGGAAGTTGTAACCTATAACACACCTCGTTTATCCTCCTCAGGACTTTAAATGGCCCCACACACTGCGGCCCCAGCTTCCGGCAGGGCAGGCGGAGGGGCAGGTTTCGGGCCGAGAGCCAGACCCTGTCCCCTGGTGTGAACACAGGGGCCTCACTGCGGTGGCGGTCAGCGCTCCTCTTCTGCCGTTCACTGGCCTGCTTGAGAGAGTCCTGGACCGCTCGCCAGGTCTCTCTAGAGCGCTGTACCCACTCCTCCACCGCAGGAGCTTCAGTCTGGCTCTGATGCCACGGAGCCAGGACCGGCTGGTACCCCAGTACACACTCGAAGGGCGACATGTTCGTTGATGAGTGGCGGAGTGAGTTCTGGGCCAACTCCGCCCACGGGACGTACCTCGCCCATTCTCCTGGCCGGTCCTGGCAGTACGACCTCAGAAACCTACCCACCTCCTGGTTCACTCTTTCCACCTGCCCATTACTTTCGGGGTGATACCCAGAGGTGAGGCTGACCGAGACCCCCAGACGCTCCATAAACGCCCTCCATACCCGGGACGTGAACTGGGGACCTCGATCAGATACGATATCCTCCGGCACCCCGTAATGCCGGAAGACGTGGGTAAATAGAGCCTCCGCAGTCTGTAGGGCCGTAGGGCCGTAGGGAGACCAGGCAATGGGAGGAGACGACAGGACTTAGAGAACCGATCCACAACGACCAAAATGGTAGTGTTCCCCTGAGATGGAGGAAGATCCGTCAAAAAATCTACCAATAGATGAGACCATGGCCGTTGTGGAACCGGAAGGGGTTGTAACTTCCCCCTCGGTAGGTGCCTAGGAGCCTTACTCTGAGCGCATACCGAGCAGGAGGAGACATAGAGTCTCACGTCCTTAGCCAAGGTGGGCCACCAGTATTTCCCTCTAAGACCACGCACTGTCCTCTCCACCCCCGGATGACCCGAAGCAGGTAGTGTGTGAGCCCACCGAATCAATCGATCACGGACACCAAGCGGTACGTACCTAAGGCCAGTCGGACACTGGGACGGCGCAGGTTCTACCCTCAACGCCCGCTCGATGTCCGCGTCCACCTCCCATACCACCGGAGCCACCAGACAAGAGGCGGGAAGGATGGGAGTCGGATCGATGGGCCGGTCATCCGTGTCATAGAGACGAGACAGCGCGTCGGCCTTAGTGTTGAGGGAACCTGGTCGGTAAGAGATCGTAAATCTAAAACGAGTAAAGAACATGGCCCACCTCGCCTGACGCGGATTCAGTCTCCTCGCCTCTCGGATATACTCCAGATTGCGATGGTCAGTCCAGATGAGAAAAGGGTACTTAGCCCCCTCAAGCCAGTGTCTCCACACCTTCAGGGCTTTTACCATAGCTAGTAGCTCCCTGTCCCCCACATCATAGTTCCGCTCCGCCGGACCCAGCTTCTTAGAAAAGAAAGCACAGGGACGGAGCTTCGGTGGCGTGCCCGAGCGCTGTGATAGCACGGCTCCAACACCAGCCTCGGACGCATCCACCTCCACTATGAACGCTAATGAAGGGTCCGGATGCGCCAACACGGGAGCCTCAGTAAACCGTGCCTTCAACTGGTTGAAAGCTCCCTCTGCCTCGGCCGACCACTGTAGACGCACCGGCCCTCCCTTTAGCAGTGAGGTAATGGGTGCCGCCACTTGGCCAAAACCCCGGATAAACCTCCGGTAGTAATTGGCAAACCCTAAAAACCGCTGCACCTCCTTTACCGTGGTTGGAGTCGGCCAATTACGCACGGCGTTAACGCGATCACTCTCCATCACCACCCCTGAGGTGGAAATGCGATAACCCAGGAAGGAAACGGCTTGTTTGGAGAACACACATTTCTCAGCCTTGACGTATAGGTCATGCTCCAGCAGCCTCCCAAGGACCCTGCGCACCAGGGAGACATGCGCGGCGCGTGTAGCAGAATAGATCAAGATGTCATCAATATACACTACCACACCCTGCCCGTGCATGTCCCTGAGAATCTCATCTACAAAGGATTGGAAAACGGCTGGAGCATTCTTTAACCCATACGGCATGACGAGGTACTCATAGTGGCCTGATGTGGTACTAAACGCTGTTTTCCACTCGTCTCCTCCCCGAATACGCACCAGATTATACGCACTCCTGAGATCCAGTTTTGTGAAGAAACGTGCTCCGTGGAATGATTCCACCGCCGTAGCGATGAGAGGTAGCGGATAACTAAATCCCACTGTGATTGAATTTAGACCTCGATAATCAATGCACGGACGCAGACCTCCCTCCTTCTTTCTCACAAAAAAGAAACTCGAGGAGACGGGTGACATGGAGGGCCGAATGAACCCCTGTCTCAGAGCTTCCGTGACATATGTCTCCATAGCCAACGTCTCCTCCTGTGACAAGGGGTACACATGACTCCTGGGAAGTGCAGCGTTCTCCTGGAGGTTTATCACGCAATCCCACCGTCGATGAGGTGGTAATTTGGTCGCTTTCTTCTTACTAAAAGCGATAGCCAAATCGGCATATTCTGGGGGAATGCGCACAGTGGAAACCTGGTCTGGACTCTCCACCGAGGTGGCACCGATGGAAACTCCCACACACCTACCTGAACACTCCTCTGACCACCCCTGAAGAGCTCCCTGTCTCCAGGAAATGAGGGGATTGTGAATGGCTAGCCAAGGAACCCCCAACACCACCGGAAACCCAGGTGAATCAATAAGGTAGAAACTAATCTGCTCCCTATGATCCCCCTGCGTTACCATGTCCAGCGGAATCGTGGCCTCCCTGATCAGCCCTGACCCTAGCGGTCGGCTATCTAAGGAGTGCACAGGGAAAGGAGGGTCTATCTGTACCAACGGAATACCCAACTTACGGGCTAGACCGCGATCCATAAAACTCCCAGCTGCGCCTGAGTCTACTAGCGCCTTATGCTGGAGAGAAGGGAAAAACGCAGGGAAAAAAATAACCAAAAACATGTGACCGACAGGAAGCTCTGGGTGAGTCTTGTGCCTACTCACCTGAGGTGACCGAGAAGTATTCCGCCTGCCATCTCTACTCCCAGAGGCGCTTCTCCAACACCGGTCTGAAGTGTGTCCTCTCCTGCCACAATAGGTGCAAGAGAAGCCACCTCCTCCGGCCCCCCTAGATGCAGCCCCTCCCAACTCCATCGGAGTTGAAGCGGGAGGGCTGGGAGGTGGAACTGACAGGACCCCCTCTGAACGCCCGCGGGCAGCTAGCAGGTTGTCCAGTCGTATAGACATGTCAATTAACTCATCGAGAGAGAGTGTAGTGTCTCGACAAGCTAGCTCCCGACGGACGTCCTCCCGAAGGTTACATCGATAATGGTCCATCAGGGCCCTGTCATTCCACCCCGCACCAGCAGCCAAGGTCCGGAACTCCAAGGCGAAGTCTTGCGCACTCCTCGTCTCCTGTCTGAGGTGGAACAGTCGCTCACCCACCGCTCGGCCCTCCTGAGGGTGGTCAAATACGGCCCGAAAGCGGCGGGTGAACTCTGGGTAGTGGTCTCGAACCGAGTCTGGGCCGTTCCAGACCGCATTTGCCCATTCCAGGGCTCTACCCGTCAGACAGGAGATGAGGAGGCTAACACTCTCCTCTCCAGAGGGAGTCGGATGAACGGTGGCCAAGTAGAGCTCCAACTGGAGCAAAAACCCCTGGCACCCAGCCACCGCTCCGTCGTACTCCCTTGGGAGCGCGAGACGCAATGCGCCTGAACCAGATGCCGACGTTGATGGAGAAGGTTGCGCCGTCTGGGAAGGAGCTGGTGTAGATGTCGGGATACCACTCCTCTCCCATCGTTCCATCCTCTCCATCATCATGTCCATCGCCGACCCTATCCGATGGAGAACGGCGGTGTGATGAAGGACACGCTCCTCCATCGATGGAAGAGGGGTGGTTGCTGCTTCTGCTGACTCCATTACGTGGTGCGGGCTTCTGTAACACTTCCAGTGGTGGAATAAAAGAGTCAGGTGCAGAGAGCAGGAATATCTTCAACAAGTGGATGTTTATTTCCTTATAGAAATAACATACAATACGGCGACGCCACACAAAACACTGGGCGCGTAAAGAATACTGTCCAAGGAAAAATGTATCATAGAAATCCACTACTGAACACCACCAACACGAAACAGAAAAACAAGCCCGCACAAAAGTCAGCGGGCAAACTGGGTTTAAATAACCCCTAACCTAAACACACCACAGGTGAAACAAATTAGACCAACTCAAAGGAAAACAGAAAAGGGGATCGGTGGCAGCTAGTAGACCGGAGACGACGAGCGCCGAGCGCCGCCCGAACGGGAAGAGGCACCATCCTCGGCGGGATTCGTAACACACGTTCACCCTTACAAATCAACTGTTGTTCCTGTGGCAAATATTGTCCTCAAAACATTATATTAATAGTCTATCCTTATTAATCAAATACTCCACCCTACTCAGTTACAAGACCATGGTGAAAAGAGTGGCCAGTGAATACAAGGACTTCTATAGCAAGTGAGTTGGTTTGAAACAGAGTGAAACGGTACAGGTAATATCTGAACTTGTCCAATAAGAAATTGAAATGTTTTGTTTTCTTTTGTAACATGTTTTGCTACGTTGTACCCTAATGAACATGATCCTGGTGTTCTCAAGAGAATTCCAGTTTGGTCATATGGACGGAAACGAGTACATCAATGGCCTCATAATGGAGTGAGTGATCATTTCTCTATTCTCCCCTTCTTTAATTGTTAGAAGTAGCCAGAGGTTTTGGCACAAATCTGCCATTGGCGTACAATTAATGATATACGCAAATGTTGAGTTAAGCGTAAATAGGATCTTTATTTCTGGCGAAAAATATGGTTCTCCAGGACCTGGCCAGCCTAGTAGTACCTTCAGTACGCATGGCGTGTTGACAACTAACCCTAAGAACCCAATTTGTGTGTGTGTGTGTGTGTGTGTGTGTGTGTGTGTGTGTGTGTGTGTGTGTGTGTGTGTGTGTGTGTGTGTGTGTGTGTGTGTGTGTGTGTGTGTGTGTTGCCAGGGAAGTGTCCATGCCCTTCATCATCGTGCTCAACTTGTCTAACGATGGATATTTCTTGCCGCCCAACAAAGTGGAGACAAAGGACCAGCTGTTGAAGTTCATCGATGGCGTGTTGAAGGGCCGGATTAAGGTCAGTCTAACTAAACCTGAGCTTAAGTCTGACCTGAGCTAAAATAGTATTTGAAATATATTTTTTTAATATAATTTACCTGGCACAATAGAACCATTGGAATAGTTCCAAAAAAAGCAGGCCCTGTTTTTTTAGGGAGGCTCAAACAAACATTCAAAGGTTTCAAATCCAGAGAATGTTCAAATATGATACGTCTGATGCAATGCGTAAGTGTCCAGTGAAACATTGTGTTTCACCCAACAACAGTTGAGTAGTCCATGTCTTGCTTTATAATAGCCAACGTTCATCTTGTTTCATTAGTCCCGGGGGGGGAATGGATTCTATCACCGCTTTATAAGGATGGCGTTCAAGACCAAAACGACTGTTACGGTAAGTCACAGAACATGTTGACACTCAAGAAATGCTTACACTTTTGCATTAACATATTATTTTTCATTATTATTGTGGAATGCAATTATTTTTTTTTTGTATCTCAAAGTACGGCTTTGCCTTCGCCCCTGACCAATGTATAGTATTCAATGTTCGGTTTGCTCTCTCTCTCTCTCTCTCTCTCTCTCTCTCTCTCTCTCTCTCTCTCTCTCTCTCTCTCTCTCTCTCTCTCTCTCTCTCTCTCTCTCTCTCTCTCTCTCTCTCTCTCTCTCTCTCTCTCTCTCTCTCTCTCTCTCTCTCTCTCTCTCTCTCTCTCTCTCTCTCTCTCTCTCTCTCTCTCTCTCTCTCTCTCTCTCTCTCTCTCTCTCTCTCTCTCTCTCTCTCTCTCTCTCTCTCTCTCTCTCTCTCTCTCTCTCTCTCTCTCTCTCTCTCTCTCTCTCTCTCTCTCTCTCTCTCTCTCTCTCTCTCCCAATTCAATTCAAGGGGCTTTATTGACATGAGAAACATATGGTTACATTGCCAAAGCAAGTGAAATAGATAATAATCAAAAGTGAAATAAACAATAAAAATGAACAGTAAACGTTACATTTCAAATGTCATATTATGTCTATACACAGTGTTGTAACGGTGTGCAAATAGTTAAAATACAAAAATTGTTAAAATAAAAGGTCACAAATCTTGCTGCTGGGATTGCACACTGTGGTATTTCACCTCTCTCTCGCTCTCTCTCTCGCTCTCTCTCTCGCTCTCTCTCTCTCTCTTCCTCCTCAGATTATATTTACCAAAGCACCCCTTCTGGGCATCTTCCTCGTCTTTGTTTTTGGCTTTGTGGGGAGTACCTTCTGTTACGTCCTGTACAAGACCTGCCATATGGTGAGATCAGGAATGAAGGATGAGGAACCAATCACTGGAGAGAGGGAGGAACCAAACCAACTCAAAGGTCCCGGGAGAGACAAGAAGACGAAAATGAAAAATACTGCAGAAAAGAAGGTAGATTAAGTCTGAAACAGACAGCTGACCTTCTGACCTTTTTCTATTGAGCTGCCCTCTTAGCCAGGTTTCCCTAATAAAATGGGTATTCTGACCTCAAAGGGACTTCCTGGATAAATAAAGATTACATCTAAATAAGTATTCTACAGATGAGTGACCGAATCAGTGGATTCAGAGGAAAGAATTCTTATCGGAAATTCTTTCAAAAGCGAACCATTCCCCCTTCTCTCAGATGTGCTTGTTTACAACAAAAAATAGCATCAGTAATTGTCCCATACGAGTGATGACTGTTCACCTCCAACGCTTGGAAGAACACTTTGGGATCTACTTCCCAATCTGTTTAACTGTGATCCTGGCTCAGTTGACGTGTCAGTAAGTGAAATTGAACAGCTGATCGAGCTGTCATGTGACCGAATACTGCAGACAACGCATGCACAGGTCACTACGGAGGAGTTTTGGTTCCTGACTCAAAGGGAATACCCTGCTGTCTCCATCTGAGCATTAATGCCACATTCAAAACACCTGGGAACTCGTAAATCTCAGAATTCCGACTTCAGTGCGTTCAAGATAACTGGGAACTTCTGAAAAAAAACGAGCTCCGACTGGGGAATTTTTTTTTTGAACGGTCAGTCAACTTGGAATTCCAACTTGGGATCTCGGGCCTCTTTCTAAAGCTCTGACTTTCCGACCTAAAGATCACTGACGTCATGATTTGACCTCGTATTTTTCAGAGTTCCCCAGTTGTCTTGAAAGCACCATAAAACTCATGGCACCTTTCGCCAGCTCATAGCTGTGGGAAGCTAGGTCCAGTGCTCTCGTCTACATTAAAACCAAATATCGATCCAGGTTGGATGTGACAGTAGAGATGAGGTGCGCACTGTCGACCACGCCCCCTGACTTTGAGAAACTCTGACGAGACATGCAATCAAACACACCCATCTCATTAGTGGTGGTGAGATAAGATACATTATGTCAGAGTCATTTGCAATTGACTGTCATAGCCCCACATTAACAGTAGGCCTACGATGTGATGGTGAGTTGAGAAGACAATCAGAAATACTGTTAGAATGTTTTCCAACTGACTGTCATAGCTCCAAATAAAAAAATAAACATTGGCTGTTAATTTCATAATTGTTTTCACATGGTTGGCGTCGCGAGAATTTTCAGATATCAAAATGGGGTTCGTGGCCCAAAAACTTTTAGGAACCCCTGTTATAGCCCTTGTAGATCTAAGAGAATCTAAGAGAATTGGCTAGGTTTAAGCCAGGGATGGGCCACTTTGATGGGGGGTGGGGGCAACAAAAAAATCTGAGCGTTCGTTGCGGGTCTGCGTACCACCCCCCACATTACGAGCAAAACAATTTAGTGGCCCCCCTCTTGACAGTGGGAATAATGTATTTACGTTTTAGAGTACAATCTGAGCAATGCTATACCTTTTGCCATGGGGTGTAGAGAAAATGTTGCAGTTTAAAGCAAGCTTTATGCAATTCTACACAATTTGCCATGTGGCGGAAAGAAGATTTAGCAATTTTATTAAAAAAATGCCATGCAATTCTACTCATTTTGCCATGGGGCGGAGAGGAAAATGTGCTTTTTACAGCTCATTTCCTGCAATTCTACACATTTTGCCATAGGGGTGTAGAGAAATATTTGCAGTTTTTAATATGATATCTGAGTGAGACATCCTAACAAAATAAATGGGGGCCCCCCAGCTGGTATTTTGACCATGGTAACAATTTTAGATAGCTTTCTAGGGAGTTTTTTTCCTAGCCACCGTGCTTCTAGACCTGCATTGCTTGCTGTTTTGGGGGTTTTAGGCTGGGTTTCTGTACAAGCACTTTGAGATATCAGCTGATGTACGAAGGGCTATATAAAATACATTTGATTTGATTTGGCCGCTAAAGTTACTTCCTGTTGTGTTCTAATTGATTGACGATCAGTGATTGCAAACTGCTGATGCAGAAGTTTAGAAATTACACCTTGTGTATTATACTATTCTAACTCGCAACAGGAAGGGGAGACCCTGACTGAGTTCCCCCCCCCCTCCATAAAAAAAAATAAAAAATGAAAAAATAAAATCCAATAACATGCAAAAGCCAGTTGCCCATCCCTGGTTTAAGCAATATTGTAATGACTTGAATTGCCTTCTGATAGGCTGGGTGGTGTGCCTAGGGAGTGCCTAGGGGAGGAGGTTAATTCGTGATTCAGGTTGAGTGGTTACCTTAGTATGTTCAGCGGTACTTTAATTCAGGGGCGCAACTTTCATTGGGGACAGGGGGACATATCCCCCCCACATTCTGAAATGAAACATTATATACAGTTGGAGTCGTAAGTTTACATACATTTAGGTTGGAGTCATTAAAACTTGTTTTTAAACCACTCCACAAATGTCTTGTTAACAAACTATAGTTTTGGCAAGTCGGTTAGGACATCTACTTTGTGCATGACACAAGTAATGTTTCACAAGTAATGTATATATATCTATTATTATTGTTATTATTTTTTATTATTATTATTTTTTATCTATATGTGTCATGCCACCCAAGTGGCGCAGCGGTCTAAGGCACTGCATCTCAGTGCAAGAGGTGTCACTGCAATACCTGGTTTGAATCCAGGCTGCATCACATCTGATCGTGACTAGATGTCCCATAGTGCAGTGCAAAATTGGTCCAGCGTCGGCCAGGGTAGGACGCCATTGTAAATTAGAATGTGTTCTTAACTGACTTGCCTGGTTAAATTTAAAAAATCAATTACAACAAACAGTATTTCGAATGTGATAGAAAACAAGGCAACAGTGTGCTTCAGGACCATGCGGACGCCTCCAAGTGGTCGGGTAGGCTGTTTGGACAGTTTATCCGACTGGATATTTTTTTTTATACTGTATATATATGTCCCCCACACTTCTAATCAATAATCTAATCACTATAAACTCTTTTATTTGTTTTATTTTATATCTTATAAATGTTTTCTTTAAAATAATATATTAAAGAATTAATATCAATTCAGTTTTGTAGAAGAAAATTTGTAGGGATGTATGTATTTATGTATTTATGTAAACTGGAATTTTCCTCACAGCGAGTTACAACCAGGAGGGGTTTACAGTTGAAATGTTCTTATTGGTTCTACTATGGTGTTATTGTTTTAGGATCATCATTAAAGCGCTGTGAAACACTGTATGAATATATCTACAGCAGTTGTTATGCTGATGAATGAGGACCCAAAAGCGACGTAATAGTAACAGAGTCTTTATTCCAGTATTAAACAAATAATGATTCTCCTGGATATAATCAATGGTAATCCAAAACAGGAAACTGAAATCCTCTCGTCAATAGAGAGGAACGCCTGGAGACGCGACCACAGACTGCAGGTCGCTTCGGGAAGGCACTGGCCGTAGCTGACATTGACACCTGCTCACACGCAGCATCTGAAGAAGGCAAAGAACACGACAGGGCGAAACAAGGACACAGGAACAGCAAACATCAAACAAGAATCCGACAAGGACAGGAGCGGAAAACAGAGGGAGAAATAGGGACTCTAATCAGAGGGCAAAATAGGGGACAGGTGTGAAAGAGTAAATGAGGTCGTAGGGAGAATGAGAAACAGCTGGGAGCATGAACGGAACGATAGAGAGAGAGAAAGAGAAAGAACCTAATAAGACCAGCAGAGGGAAGCACAGGGACAAGACATGATCAAAGACAAAACATGACAGCAGTAACACTTCTGACTTTCTATACCTCGACATTCCCTGAAACACGAATTTGACGAGATATTGAACCTTTGATCATTTTTAAACAATATTTGTTTTTAAAAGTACTTAGTTTCATTCATCCTTCCATCGAACATTCATTCATCCTTCCATCCAACATTCATTCATCCTTCCATCCAACATTCATTCATCCTTCCATCCAACATTCACTCATCCTTCCATCCAACATTCACTCATCCTTCCATCCAACATTCACTCATCCTTCCATCCAACATTCATTCATCCTTCCATCCAACATTCACTCATCCTTCCATCCAACATTCACTCATCCTTCCATCCAACATTCATTCATCCTTCCATCGAACATTCATTCATCCTTCCATCCAACATTCACTCATCCTTCCATCCAACATTCACTCATCCTTCCATCCAACATTCATTCATCCTTCCATACAACATTCATTCATCATTCCATACAACATTCATTCATCCTTCCATTCAACATTCACTCATCCTTCCATCCAACATTTATTCATCCTTCCATTTAACCACTTCAGCTTCTTTCATTGAACGTTGTGGTTTGTGTATCTCAGGTCAGAATGTGGCCCTTTATGTACTGACTGTACAGGGACCTCTCAGTGTGATTTCCTCTGATCTAAGGGATCTAATGCATAATGTCTTAGAATTTATCTTGTTGCAATAAACACTTAAAGAAAACGTTACTGATTCCTGGGATTATTTTACACTGATGCCTGTTTTTGTTTCACGTTTCACACTAAAGATTATCAAAGGTTTTCTTAGTGAAAACACCAATCTCTTTCTTCACTTCTTTAAACAATAAAGGTAATTCACCAAAATATCTGAAAATGGCTATACATTATTCTTCACGATGCTAAAAACAGTCACACTTTCAACTAAGAAACGACCTGTACTTTTGCATTCAAATATGTACTACTACTTGTGGGATAATATGCAAAAACGAACTACCAGGGGCCACAGGAAATATCAGAGTGAAATATCAAAAGGAAAGATACCTTAATAGATAATTACTCAAGTAAAAGGGAAAGTCACCCAGTAAAATACAACTTGAGTAAAAGTCTAAAAGTATTTGGTTTTGAAAATACTTGAAATTGCTAAAATGTACTTAAGTAGAAAAAGTAAAAGTCTAAACCATTTAAAATTCCTTATATTAAGCAAACCAGATGGCACAATTTAATTTTGTTTTTTTATTGACAGATAGCCAGGGGACACTCAAACACTCAGACATAATTTACAAATGAAGCATTTGTGTTTAGAGTCCTTCAGATCAGAGGCAGTAGGGATGACCAGGGATGTTCTTTTGATAAGTGTGTGAATTGGACCATTTTCCTGTCAAAATGTAACGAGTACTTTTGGGTGTCAGGGAAAATGCATGGAGTAAAAAGTACATTATTTTCTTTAGGAATGTAGTGAAGTAAAAGTAAAAGCTGGCAAAAATATAAATAGTAAAGTCAAGTACAGATACCCCCAAAAACTACTTAAGTAGTACTTTTCAAGTATTTTTACTTAAGTACTTTACACCACTGGAGATTATCATGAAGCATTGCTGTTCTGGGTACTGACATGAACAGAGACCTGCCACCTCTCAGACAGTACACCTTTGAACTTCAGAGTTCTGTGGGAGATGTTAATATGAAGTCTCACAGTTTCATTGCATTGTAATATGACACCACATTAGGCATGACGTTCTGGGGTCTGGGGGAGCATGGAAAGATGCCAGCATTCCAATCTTGTGAGTTAGCTAATGGATGATGAATGTAGAATTGTTGGCTCAGTTGAAGTGATCTTATCTGTGTGAATAATTAAGAGCAGAGCTCAGCACAGTGCAGGAGGGTTGTCTCATGTTGTCTCACATTCTTTTAAACGTTCTCTTCTCTCGACCAAATTATTGCCGTAAATGTGGAGTTATGTTGAAGGAATCGTCTCCAAGCAATACATGATGACATTGCACATCTGCTGCCACATCTGCTGCAGGTTCCATTTCAACATCCTTTAGTTTGCAGACGTGTTTCATTGAAGCAAGAAGAACTAAAGCTTGGATTTATCAATCTGTATGGAGATGGACTGCAATCATGGAAGTACTTATCATTTCTTATAAAGGCTCTCTGGATAACGTACTGTAGTACTTTCTTGATGATGACGGGAAGGACGGTAACAGAGCTGTGTTGATAGCTCAAGAGACACATGCAGTTATGTTCAAATGATTCTCCATCCAAGCAATATCAAGCACTGTTTTACATTCCTGTGGATTTAATAGTCAAACGGACTTTCTTTCTCTCTATCAGCTTGATGTCCCTTTTCGTCTACTAAGTTAGCTGACGCACGTTACGGTTGATGTTACTATGACAGAATTTCTCATCCCCAAAAACTAAGAACAAACTATCTTTTTCCCCCCAGTAACAGAACACATGGGAAAGAGTGAAGGAATGGAATGTAACCCAAGATGAACTGCAACGGAGATGCGACGGATAGCAGGGGAGTAGTAACTTGGAAAAGACAAACAGTGATTCAGATTAGACTTAGAAAATTGTTAAAAAAGGGAAAATAAAATAAAAACACATCTGGTTTTTGAATCATGGCTGGAAAATGCGCAGGACGGTCTGTGGTTTTAATATCACTCTTGGCCGTTGTGGTTTCCTTCTCAGGAATTACTGATGTTTTAGGCAAAAATAATATTGATAATGAGTTGGAGAAAATCACATTTCAAGGAGAGGGAAGCATCAACGAGCATCCGGAAAATTGGCCGGCGAACCTTCACCCTAACCTGTATTTTCACCAGGTGGACATACGTTTACTGCAGCAGAGATCTGCCACGACGCACAGACATATTTTTAAAGTTATCCGGCTTGCTGTTGGGACTATGCTCGCCAATACTGCACTCTATCTACCCCCGGTGAAGCATGAGGAATTTTCCAGCAAATGGAATGAAATTTACGGCAACAATCTTCCCTCTCTCGCTCTGTACTGTTTGCTCTGCCCCAAAGATACAGCTGCCCATCAATTCTTAATGAGATACATGGACCAGATGGCAGTGTACCCTAACTGGACGGTGACCAACGCTCCCAACGACGAGGTTCCCATGGCTCACTCCCTCACAGGATTTGCCACAGCCTATGACTTCATCTACCCTCTCCTGGACACACCGCGACGGGCACGCTACATGAAGAAAATACGTGCCGCCACAGAGGAGCTGTACGAACTCTCCAAACACAGGGGATGGGGGAAGCAGTTTTTACAGAATCATCAGACTACCAACATCTTAGCCATCCTGACCGGCGCCCTCGTGGTGGGAGCACACAGTGACCCGGAGACAATGATGTGGAAGCAGGTGGCCGTTAACTACATGGAAAAGACCATGTTCCTCCTCAGTCACGTAGTGGATGGCTCGTTAGACGAGGGTGTGGCCTATGGGAGCTACACCGCAAAGTCCATCACTCAGTATATTTTCCTGGCGCGTCGCCACTTCGACATCGACAACACCCAGAACAACTGGTTACGGGCGCACTTCTGGTTCTACCACTCCACACTTCTGCCAGGTTTCCAGAGGACAGTGGGCATCGCTGACTCCAACTACAACTGGTTCTATGGACCGGAGAGTCAGCTGGTGTTCCTCGATGCATTTGTGCTCCGGGACGGCACCGGAAACTGGCTGGCCCAGCAGATCTCGAAACATCGTCCCAAAGATGGCCCCATGGAGCAGTCGGCAGCCCAGCGCTGGGCCACCTTACACACTGAGTTCCTGTGGTATGACAGTGAGCTCTCCAAGCAACCACCAGCCGGATTTGGCAAAGCAGTACTGCACATGTTCTCAAACTGGGGTGTGGTGACTTACGGGGCTGGTTTATCATGCGGTCAAGGCAACACTTTTGTCTCCTTCAAATCGGGGAAGCTGGGCGGTAGGGCGGTGTATGATATCGTCCATTCCAAGCCCTACTCCTGGCTGGAGGGCTGGAGCAATTTCAATCCGGGCCACGAGCACCCAGACCAGAACTCCTTCACCTTTGCCCCTAATGGACAGGTATTTGTTTCAGAGGCACTGTACGGCCCCAAATACAGCTACCTCAACAATGTCTTGACGTTCGCCCCGTCTCCCACAAGCCAGTGCAATCAGCCCTGGGAGGGCCAGCTTGGAGAGTGCGGCAAGTGGCTGCGGTGGGCAGAGCCTGAGGTCGGCAACACAGCCGGTGAGGTCATTGTAGCTGCATCCCACGGGGATTCTCTGTTCGTTAGCGGAGAAGCGGTGTCGGCCTACTCCTCTGTGATGGGGCTGAAGAGCGTATACCGTGCCCTTGTCTTGCTCAACTCTCAGACTCTGCTGGTGTTCGACCATGTGGAAAAAAGCAAGGAGTCTCCGTTGAGTGCTCTGAGTGCTTTCTTTCACAACTTGGACATTGATTTTAAATATGTCCCTCACAGGGCTTTAGACAGGTACAATGGGGCACTGATGGACATTTGGGATGCTCACTACCAAATGTTCTGGTTTGACAGTCAGGGGACTAGTCCAGTGGCGAGAATTCAGGAGGCAGAGCAGGCTGCTGAGTTTAAGAAACGATGGACCCAGTTTGTCAACGTGACCTTTCCAATGGAGGGCACGGTCACCAGAGTGGCCTATTTGATGCACAGTCCCAATGTCAAAATCTCCAACTGCAGATTCATCGACAATAGTAAAAATGGAGTACGCCTCTCTGTTGTCGTCAACGGCACAGAATCCATTGTGTCCATCGTAACAAACTACAATGACATTGGTGCCAGATATAGCTACTTGGGCTTTGGGGGATATGCAAAGATGCAAAGCAGACATCAGATAATCCACTTTGGTCTTGGAGTTCAAACAGTGTCTGAACAAAACACTGTGAATCCAGTCTATGACTTTGGGTTTATGGTTAAGATAGTGGGAGGGCTGACACTGTGTCTCGCCATTGGGTTTTTAATCCTGCAACGCACGTTTTATTTCTGCTTCCGCAAGATCATGCGCTATACTTTAACGTTTGTTCTCCTGCTGTGGGTCGTTGAGTTTCTGTTTGTCTCCAATAGCTGTGATTGGCTTGTCTGTGTCCAATCAGTGTCCAATCTGCCCCCAAACCCTCTCCCCACAGTCGTGGTTACATCCCTGCCAGGGTCTGGGGCTGAAGTTCTCAAGCCCCTTTTCTATAACAGCTCTGACTTTGTTTATCTCCAAGTCCCCACAGAGCACCTAGTCATCCCGGACACTGAGTTCAACTTTGACCCCCTGGTGGACGCCTGCGTGTGGTCCAGACTAGATGCGGAAAGAGGTCACTACAAGGCCATCCAGGGCTGGTTCCATTCCTTGGTCTATAACCCTAGACTTCACCTGCAGAACATTCAGTTGCACAACGAGGGCAGCTGGAATGAGATTGGGGTCGAGCTTTCTGGCAAGAGGAGGAAGCCAATTCGTAGGCAGTCAGGGTCTACGAAACCGAGGGGGAGTTCAGATAGAGATGGGGAGTATGTTTGGGAGCTAAGGCGGCACATGGAGAGGTACCCTAATGCCCGCCCTGTCCTCAGCCTGAGCAGCGGGAGCTGGACCCTGAAACTCCCGTTTTTCCGAGAGGTGGTCGGTCACTCATTTCGGGCGGTGCACGTTGTGCGAGATCCTCGCGCTTGGATTTACCTTATGCTCTACAACAGCGAGCCAAGCCTCTATTCTCGCAAGAATGTGCAAAAACATGTCGCTGCAATTTTTAAGCAAGAGAGGAACGGCGGGAGAAGCAAGTGTACACTAGGGTTCACCCAGGAATTCTTGACATTGCACAGCGTCCTCTCTGATCCAGAGATGGAGCCGGTGCTGCTACTGGCCCACCTGTGGCTGGCCCACACAACCACGGCACTCCAGGTCAACGGCGACCTCACCACCTCTTACCTCCATGTGAGATTTGAGGACATTGTGCAATATCCCGAGGAGACAGCAGGAAAGATACACACGTTTCTCGGGGTTCCCGTGGCCCCAGCTGCCCTCAACCAGCTCATGTTCGCCACCTCCACCAACCTGTACAACCTGGTGTACGAGGGAGACATATCGCCAGTCAGCATCAATGTGTGGAGAGAAAAAATGCCCATCCACGAGATCAGAATGATAGAGGACACATGCTTAACGGTTATGGAGAGGCTTGGGTACTCAAGGTACTTAAGTTAATAGCTGCTGTATGATGTCCTACGATGGACACCGTACTTTTGGTTTGTTGACATGTATACGTTGTTCTATATTTTGCACATTCCACTATTATGTTATTTTGAATTGTCCAGGCCTTGTTTATAGACTGGGATGTATAAAATAGAACAGAGTGATGTGCTCCTTAACACTTTTTTTTAAGTGTATGATTTGTCTGACTAACGTGATGTCTTTTCATCCAAACAGTTTTGAAGTTTGGTTGTTGGCTGGTTATTTAGTCACGCCCAGAATCTCCTGGCTAGCATTTTTGGAGCATGTAGCAATGCTAGGGGGACACGAATTGTTGATTCAACATTAAACAAATCAGCAACCACAGCTAGTGAAATCTCTGCAACCCTAAACAAACTGTAGTTTGTTTTAGAATGTGTGGCTAGTAATAAACTGGTCCTGAACATCTCTAAAACTAAAAGCATTGTATTGGGTACAAATCATTTAGAGTTGCTCTGCTTTTTTGACACCACACTCCACAAAGCAAGTCCTGCAGGCTCTAGTTTTATATTGTCTTGATGATTGTATATGGTTAAGTGCTGCAATTAAGGACCTATAAAAACTGCAGCTGGCCCAGAACAGAGCGACACATCTTGCTCTTCACTGTAATCAGAGGTCTAATATCAATATTTTGCATGCCATTCTTGGCTAAAAATAGAGGAGAGTCTGACTGCATCGCTTCTTTTTTTTTTTTTTTAAGAAACATTAATGTGTTGAAAATTCCAAATTGTTTGCTAGGTCAACTTACACACAGCACTGACACACACACTTACCCCACCAGACATGACGCCAGTTTTTTTTTCACAGTCCCCAAATCCAGAACGAATTCAAGGAAACATACATTATTATATAGAACCATGATCGCTTCCATCTCAAATAGCTCAAGTGAACAGCAAACCTGGCTTGAAACCCCCCCCCCCCCCCAGATAAAGCAACACCTCATAGAACGCCTCTCCCTTATTTGACCTAATTATGTTGTGTGTATGTACTGATAGATGCTACTGACTGTAAATTTAAATGATCAACATTGAAACGATAAATGTAGGCCTAGAATAGTAGGTCTCTAATTGATATTTTTTCCGAGTATTGAGTCAGTACAGAACCTTCTAGTTATATTTTTTCTTGTAAATGTATGCAGTTCTGTCCTTGAGCTGTTCTTGTCTATTAATGTTCTCTATCATGTTTCATGTTTTGTGTGGGACCCCAGGAAGAGTAGCTGCTGCTATCGCAATAACTAATGGGGATCTTGATAAAATACCAAGAAAAACACTAACAATTGTAATAGTAGTGCATTCAGTCGATAATAATTTAAAACATATATTTTTTATGGGGTGAAATATCCCTTTAAAGTTATTGGAATAGTGGATTGGATTTAACAGTGTTATTTACATATTTTGTTACAGTATATCATAAAGCTTTTTTAAACTATTGTCAATCACTTGATTTCAAACACCACTCTTATTTATAGTTAATTGCAAAAAAATTTTTTTTCAGTGGTAAGGGGTAAAACCCTGCTTGTAAATTCAGTGCAGTACTTTTGTCAGAGCATTGGGGTATACAACAACCCAGCAGGCTTCTGGGGCATTTTGTCGAAGAAAAACTTTTTCTCAGCCAGGATGTGAATACAGTTATAGCAAACTTTTTGAAACATGCAAAATACGCAATCGTGTAAATTGAGAAATTATATATATATATATATTTTTTACTGTCATGTAAGTCATGTCCGAAACACTGCACGGCGCATAGGACATTAAATATCCTTTTCCCGAAGACTGTCTTCATCAGATATTTTAAAAGTCACTTTATTCCAATACAATTTGTGTGTGTGCTTCATGCTATGATGTCACGACAATTCAAAAGAGGATTATCACAAAGTAACAAGACTTTTAAAATAATCTAATACAGTTCTTCAGAAAGGGGATGCCTTTGTAGAATGCGTTGGATTGTGTTTGTAAGGTGCTTTAGACATCTTTCTGAAAGCTGTAGATGTACTGTAGGCTCACAGCTTAATGTGGAACTACATGCATAATGCATCTACGGTATCGTCACCTGCTGCTTTCGTCCCCTTACATAAAAAGATTGCAGTTTTGAAAATTGCAATAAAAGCACAGTAACTGCAGTCGACTGTGGTATTTTGGACGCAGTAATTGCAGAATAATTGCAGTGAACTCTCAAAAGTACTGCAGTCAATTTTTAAAACATTTATTTTGGATGCAGTATTTGTAGCGTACTGCAGTTATACTGCACTCTGACTGCAGTTATACTGCACTCTAACTGCAGTTATACTGCACTCTGACTGCAGTTATACTGCACTCTAACTGCAGTTATACTTCACTCTGACTGCAGTTATACTTCACTCTGACTGCAGTTATACTGCACTCTAACTGCAGTTATACTTCACTCTGACTGCAGTTATACTGCACTCTAACTGCAGTTATACTGCACTCTGACTGCAGTTATACTTCACTCTGACTGCAATATTTTTTCGTAAGGGTTCAAATGCAGAAAGCAATTAAAGGTAAAATCTTGCAGCATTAAATTTAAAGGTGCACATGCAGAAATCTCTGCGCCATTTCCTGGTTGCTAAAATTCGAATAGTTTGCCTAATTTTAGTTTACGTGACAAAACAAGCAAGTATAGTGTAGAGAATCATTGTACCATCTAAACCGCTGTGAAATACATTTTCCATAACCCAAAATATTTGTCTTTTCAGCTGTTTGAAGCTTGTGTACAAAACCGAAAGTAAACGAGGCAAAAACGAAACTTAAGAACGGAAAGCATAGAAATAGCACTCGTAAAACAGATCTGCCACTTCTTAGACTTGCTTTCAATGAGAATGACAGATCTATAACACATATTTCTATGTGTATTTGAGGCTTGCCCAAATAGTTACGTATTGCAGCTTTAAGAGGGGAGTGGCTTATTTATAAAGCAGTCTATATGTGTTTTTTCGTAATAAAAAAGCCTCAGGAACTTGTAGCAGGAGGAAGGTAGGAGAAGTGGAGCGTTTGCCAGCAAACTCATCGAGTTCGAATCGTGATGGAAGACACTTTTATTTAGAGCTGGAAATGATTACAAAACCAGCAAAGATATGGAGGTTTGCGCATGTGGTTTATTGCAGCTTGCTGTTCCGAGGTCACCAGTATGGTAACTCTGTCATGATATTAACACTGTACATCTAGGGTACAACAGGACATTCATTCCATGCAGTTGGATACGAGTTTCTGGAAGAGTGGGTGATTGACAGCAAAGTGTATTGGGAAGTTTACAGCTGCTTACAGTATTCTTGAAACGTTATAGCCCTAGAACAGAGCAACATGTCCATCTAGTGTACACATTATGAATTGCTATATGTACAAAGCTCCATGTGTCACATTTAAATAAAAACACATTTTCAGTCATTCTTCTCCAGAGGAACTTTACAGGAGGAGCAAGTAGGTTTAAGGGCCTTGCTCAAGGGCACATTGACAGATTTTCCACCAAGTCGGCTCGGGGATTAAAACCAGCCACTCTTGATTACTAGCCCAACACTCTTAACCGCAAGTCCACATGCCACCTGCTTGAAAGGCTCAATTGTTTTGTAAATGTTGCTGAAGGATGCAATGATTTGATATCATCAGTGAATGAGCACCCAATACAATGGAAACTATAGAGCAAATTCTTAATAACACTTCTATATTTGTATTGACACCACGAGAGCAACATTTCTTATAAAAAACAAAAATATGATTTGAAGCTATACAGCGTTTGTTAACAAAGTCTCTTGAATGCACCAAGTTTAGCAAATCTCCTGAATATGCCTTATACATTATTATCAATTTATAAATGCTTATTCACAAACATTGCAGTATTGTATGTCCTTGTTTATTTGTTTTTTTTGTTATTTATTTATGATAAATTAAGTGGAGTTGTACTTATCTAATCTAACACGATTCCCTATTCTACCTAACAATCATAACGGTTTTACACAAACATACATGCCACACATACATACATACAGTGCATTCAGAAAGTATTCAGACCCCTTGACTCTTTCCACATTTTGTTACGTTACAGCCTTATTCTAAAATGGAATAAATTGTTTTTCCACCTCATCGTTCTACACAAAATACCCCATAATGACACATTTTGCAAATGTATATATATATATATATTTTAAAGACAAGGAAATTTCACATTTACATAAGTATTCAGACCCTTTACTCAGTACTTTGTTGAAGAACCGATTACAGCATTGAGTCTTCTTGGGCGTGTTCATCAAGGATCTCTCTGTACTTTGCTCCATTCATCTTTCCCTCAATCCTGACTAGTCTCCCAGTCCCTGCTGCTGAAAATCATCCCCAGAGCATGATGCTGCCACCACCATGCTTCAGAGTAGGGATGGTGCCAGGTTTCCTCCAGACGTGACGCTTGGCGTTCAGGCCAAAGAGTTCAGTCTGGGTTTCATCAGACCAGAGAATCTTGTTTCTCATGGTCTGAGAGTCCTTTAGGTAACTTTTGGCAAACTCCAAGCGGGCTGTCATGTGCCTTTTACTGAGGAGTGGCTTCCGTCTGGCCACTCTACCATAAACGTCTCATTGGTGGAGTGCTGCAGAGATGGTTGTCCTTCTGGAAGTTTCTCCCATCTCCACAGAGGAACTCTGGAGCTTTGTCAGAGTGACCATCAGGTTATTGGCCACGTCCCTGACCAAGGCTCTTCTCCCCAATTGCTCAGTTTGGTCGGGCGGCCAGCTCTAGGACAAGTCTTGGTGGTTCCAAACTTCTTCCATTTAAGAATGATAGAGGCCACGATGTTTTTGGGGACCTTCAATGCTACAGACATGTTTTGGTACCCTTCCCCAGATCTGTTCCTCGACAGAATCCTGTCTCGGAGCTCTACGGACAATTCCTTCAACCTCATGGCTTGGTTTTTGCTCTGACATGGACTGTCAACTGTGAGACCTTATATAGACAGGTGTGTGTCTTTCCAAATCATGTTCAATCAATTGATTTTTCCACAGGTAGACTCCAATCAAGTTGTAGAAACATCTCAAGGATGATCAATGGAAACAGGATGCACCTGACCTCAATTTCGAGTCTCATAGCAAATGGTCTGAATACTTATGTCAATAAGGTATTATTTTTTATTTATATAAATTTGCAAAAAAATTCTAAAAACCTGTTCTAGCTTTGTCATTATGGGGCATTTTGTGTAGATTGATGAGGAAAACAATACATTTAATACATTTTTGAATAAGGCTGTAACGTAACAAAATGTGGAAAAAAGGAAGGGGTCTGAATACTTTCCTAATGCACTGTACATACATACATACATACATACATACATACATACATACATACATACGCGATTACGTAACTGTTTCTGCTTTGAATGTACAGTTGTTTCCATGTACCAGTAGATGGCGACACAACACAAGAGAACCCACAGATAAAGCAAAAACTAATATCAACACACATCAGTACATCAGTACATCAGTACGTTGTCTTTGTGCCTTTTTATGATCTTTAATTGAAAATTACTCTGAAAAATAATAACCATAGTAATTTCAGAGCTGCCTTTTTAACTATTTTACTCTAGAAACAGTTCCAACAAATTTGACCTAATCACGAATTTAGACCAATGTGAAAATAAATATAAATCCAAAAGGATAAATGAAATGGAAACTACTTCTCTAGAAAATGGTAACTACTACTCTGGATAAGAGCGTCTGCTAAAAATTTCATTTAAAAATGTGAAATAGCAGTTTCAACTGAAGCCATTTCCCCGTGATGTATTCTCTGTGTCGGGTGTTGCATTTGCAGTGTCCAATGTCCACTATGCTGTGGTTTTCGCATTCATGCAAAGAATAACTTAACTTTGATAAATTTACCTACGCCACTGACTTTGATGAATAAAGTTTACCTATTACCCAGCGAACTGTGTTCAATTCCCCTTTTTTCTAATGTCTAGCCCTGTGTGGCTGAGCACAGACAGAAACATGTTGCTCTATTGAATCCCGTGGCTTATTCAATACAGTGTTAATATATTCAATACAGTGGTATTGAATATACTACCACATATGGGTTCCATGTAGAACACTGTGGAAAGGGTTTTGCCTGGAACCCAAAAGGGTTCTACTTGGAACGGAGCAAAGTACAGAGAGATCCTTGATGAAAACCTGCTTCAGACTGCTCAGGACCTCAGACTGGGGCGAAGGTTCACCTTCCAACAGGACAACGACCCTAAGCACACAGCCAAGACAAAGCAGGACAATTCTCTAAATGCCCTTGAGTGGCCCACCCACTGTCCAGACTTGAACCCGATCGAACATCTCTGGAGAGACCTGAAAATAGCTGTGCAGCAACTCTCCACATCCAACCTGACAGATCTTGAGTGGATCTGCAGAGAGGAATGGGAGAAACTCCACAAATACAGGTGTGCCAAGCTTGTAGCAACATGCCCAAGAAGACTCAATGTTGTAATCGCTGCCAAAGGTGCTTCAACAAAGTACTGAGTAAAGGGTCTGAATAATTATGTAAATGTGATATTTCAGTTTCTTATTTTTAATAAACTAGCAAACATTTCTAAGAACCAGTTTTCGCTTTGTCATGATGGGGCATTGTGTGTAGATTGTTGAGATTTGTTTAAAAAACAAAAACAATTTTAGAATAAGGCTGTAACGTAAATGTTTTTGAAAAAAGTCAAGGGGTCTGAATACTTTCCGAAGGCACTGTATATCTCAATGTAAGACTCAGACTGGAATAGAACAGGCTTTTCTAATGGGTTTTCTAATGTATTCACATCAGACATGGATTCAATTTAAAATTCCATAAAACTGATTTGATCATTTACTGGGTCAAGTTACTACACTCTTAGAAGAAAAGGGTTCTTAAAGGATTCTTCGGCTGTCCCCATAGGAAAACCCTTTTTGATTCCAGGTAGAACCCTTTTTGATTCCAGGTAGAACCCTTTTTGATTACAGGTAGAACCCTTTTGGGTTCCATGTAGAACCCTCTGTGGAAAGGGTTTTTACCTGGAACCCAAAGGGGTTCTACTTGGCTCTATTGAGACAGCCGAATAACCCTTTTATGTTGAAGATATTTAAAACAATGTTCTAAGAGTGTAAGGGTCTCGGACCACATTATGGTTATCCCCCCTCCCTGAACTACACTAAAATAATGTTGTGTCCATCACGTTCCCACTGTGGGCCTTGAGAGCACTGTAGATCCATCAGAAGTGAGAGTATGCCTCACACAAACACCAGTGGATAAACACAGAGCCATACTCCATTTTACAGAATCAATCCCTCGCAGTGGAAGGATGACAAGTGAAGCCAGGCTTCCCACAAAAATGGACAAATTTCCAGTTGATAAAATCACCGGGAAGCCAATCCAGAAATAAAAGCCATATTACAGTCTATGTGTTGTGATAATTGCGTTGTTTGCTCTGTAAACTGTTAGTTCATATGCCTTGACACTGTGATATATAGGCCTAAGGCCGAGACGTTAAGAAGACAGTGGCAGAATAAATTCAACCACACCTTTGTTTCATCACAAAACCGGAGAAGTCCACAAAGCATATTGCATGTAACAAACAGTTACATCAAATCAAATCAAATGTTATTTGTCACATCCGCCAAATTCAACAGGTGTAGACCGTACAGTGAAATGCTTACTTACAAGCCCTTAAGCTCTTAACCAACAACACAGTTTTAAGAAAGTACCTAAAAAAGGTAAGAGATAAGAATAACATGTAATTAAAGAGCAGCAGTAAATAACAATAGCGGGGCTATATACAGGGGGTACCGGTACAGAGTCAATGTGCGGGGGCACCGGTGCTGAGGTAATTTAGGTAATATGTACATGTAGGTAGAGTTATTAAAGTGACTATGCATAGATAATAACAGAGAGTAGCAGCAGCGTAGAAGGGGGGGGGGGGGCAATGCAAATAGTCTGGGTAGCCATTTGTTTACCGGTTCAGGAGTCTAATGGCTTGGGGGTAGAAGCTGTTTAGAAGCCTCTTGGACCTAGACTTGGTGCTCCGGCACAGCGTTGCTGTGCGGAAGCAGAGAGAACAGTGTATGACTAGGGTGGCTGGAGTATTTGACAATTTTTAGGGCCTTCCTCTGACACCGTCTGATATAGAGGTCCTGGATGGCAGGAAGCTTGGCCCCTGTGATGTACTGGGCCATACGCACTACCCTCTGCCTTGCAGTCGGAGACTGAGCAGTTGCCATACCAGGCAGTGATGCAACCAGTCAGGATGCTCTCGATGGTGCAGCTGTAAAACCTTTTGAGGATCTGAGGATCCATGCCAAATCTTTTCAGTCTCCTGAAGGGGAATAGGTTTTGTTGTGCCCTCTTCACGACGGTCTTGGTGTGCTTGGACCATGATAGTGTGTTGGTGATGTGGACACCAAGGAACTTGAAGCTCTCAACCTGCTCCCCTGTAGCCCCGTCGATGAGAATGGGGGCGTGCTCGTTGCTCCTTTCGCTGTAGTCCACAATCATCTCTTTTGTCTTGATCACGTTGAGGGAGAGGTTGTTGTCCTGGCACCATACGATCAGGTCTCTGACCTCCTCCATATAGGCTGACTCATCATTGTTGTGTCATCAGCAAACTTAATGATGGTGTTGGAGTCGTGCAGTCATGAGTGAAAAGGGAGTACAGGAGCGGACTGAGCACGCACCCCTGAGGGGCCCCCATGTTGAGGATCACCGTGGCGGATGTGTTCTTACCTACCCTTACCCCCTGGGGGCCGCCCATCAGGAAGTCCAGGATCCAGTTGCAGAGGGAGGTGTTTAGTCCTAGGGTCCTTAGCTTAGTGATGAGCTTTGAGATCACTATGGTGTTGAACGCTGAGCTGTAGTCAATGAATAGCATTCTCACATAGGTGTTCCTTTTGTCCAGGTGTGGATCTGTTGGTGCGGTATGCACATTGGAGTGGGTCTAGGGTTTCTAGGATAATGGTGTTGATGTGAACAATGACCAACCTTTCAAAGCATTTCATGGCTACAGGAATGAGTGCTACGGTAGTCATTTAAGCAGGTTACCTTAGTGTTCTTGGGCACAGGGACTATGGTGGTCTGCTTGAAACATGTTGATATTAGAGACTCAGACAGGGAGAGGTTGAAAATGTCAGTGAAGACACTTGCCAGTTGGTCAGCGTTACCACCCTCTAACATTGACCTACCACCCCTGTCTGTTACCACCCTCTAACATTGACCTACCACCCCTGTCTGTTACCACTCTCTAACATTGACCTACCACCCCTGTCTGTTACCACCCTGTAACATTGACCTACCACCCCTGTCTGTTACCACCCTCTAACATTGACCTACCACCCCTGTCTGTTACCACCCTCTAACATTGACCTACCACCCCTGTCTGTTACCACCCTGTAACATTGACCTACCACCCTCTAACATTGACCTACCACCCCTGTCTGTTACCACCCTGTAACATTGACCTACCACCCTCTAACATTGACCTACCACCCCTGTCTGTTACCACCCTGTAACATTGACCTTCCACCCCTGTCTGTTACCACCCTCTAACATTGACCTACCACCCCTGTCTGTTACCACCCTGTAACATTGACCTACCACCCTCTAACATTGACCTACCACCCTCTAACATTGACCTACCACCCCTGTCTGTTACCACCCTGTAACATTGACCTACCACCCTCTAACATTGACCTTCCACCCCTGTCTGTTACCACCCTCTAACATTGACCTACCACCCCTGTCTGTTACCACCCTGTAACATTGACCTACCACCCCTGTCTGTTACCACCCTGTAACATTGACCTACCACCCCTGTCTGTTACCACCCTCTAACATTGACCTACCACCCCTGTCTGTTACCACCCTCTAACATTGACCTACTAGCCCTGTCTGTTACCATATTTGGGAGCGGCAGGTAGCCTAGTGGTTAGAGCTTTGGGCCAGTAACCGAAAGGTTGCTAGATCAAATACCTGAGCTGTCGTTCTACCCCTGAATAAGGCAGTTAACCCGCCGTCATTGTAAATAATAATTTGTTCTTAACTGACTTGCCTAGTAAAATAAAGGTTTAATAAAAGACATGTTCAAACATTCTCAACATGAGCTGAATTAATTACACCAGAAGCGGTGTCATCGAGAGAGAGAGAGAGAGAGAGAGAGAGAGAGAGAGAGAGAGAGAGAGAGAGAGAGAGAGAGAGAGAGAGAGAGAGAGAGAGAGAGAGAGAGAGAGAGAGAGAGAGAGAGAGAGAGAGAGAGAGAGAGAGAGAGAGAGAGAGAGAGAGAGAGAGAGAGAGAGAGAGAGTTGTGCACAGTTATTAGGAAGACACGCGCCCTCTATGTGACTTGCCTCTGTCAGCACATTTAATCTCTACCACTTTCACATTGGATAAAGGGGGTATCTGTTCCCCACACCCAAATCTGGTCCTCAGAACATGGAATACCTCTCGCCCCATAATCACCACAACCCTGACCCCTGAAACGCTCACGTAATTCGCCCCCTGTTGCCCCAAACCAACTTCAATCATGACCCACATAATAAAAGTAAGAGCGACTCGAAGAGGGAATGTTGTGAGTAACATTGGTTACTCTTTCTGTCATACTTTCACTTATTATTTTCCGTCACTATGGGAAAGGAGGAGGTACAACTGTACTTGAACTCAGAGATAATAGGGCTCTATGTGGGTTTATTGGGGAAAATGGAGCTCTATTAGGGGAAATGGGACTCTATGGGGGGAAATGGGACTCTATGGGGCTCGGTGGACCTCTATGGGGGGAAGAGGGGCTCTATGGGGGGAAATGGAACTCTATGGGGCTCGGTGGACCTCTATGGGGGGAAATGGAACTCTAGGGGGCTCTGTGGGACTCTATGGGGGAAATGGGACTCTAGGGGGGAATGGGACTCTATGGGACTATGGGGGGAAATGGGACTATATGGGGGGAAATGGGTCTCTATAGGGCTCTTTGGGGGGAAATGTAGCTCCAGGCGGTTCTATGGGGCTCTATGGGAGGGAAATGGGGCTCTACTGGGGGAAATGTGTCTCTATGGGGCTCTATGGGTAGAAATTGGACTCTATGGGGGGAAATGGGGCTCTATGGGTGGAAATGGGACTCTAGGGGGGAAATGGGACTCTATGGGGGAAAATTTGGACACTAGGGGGAATGGGACTCTATGGGGCTCTATGGGCGGAAATGGGACTCCATGGGGGGAAATGGGACTCTAGGGGGGAAATGGGACTCTATGAGGCTCCATGGGGGGAAATGGGACTCTAGGGGGGAAATGGGACTCTATGAGGCTCCATGGGGGGAAATGTGTCTCTATAGGGCTCTTTGGGGGGAAATGTAGCTCCAGGCGGTTCTATGGGGCTCTATGGGAGGGAAATGGGGCTCTACTGGGGGAAATGGGTCTCTATAGGGCTCTTTGGGGGGAAATGTAGCTCCAGGCCGTTCTATGGGGCTCTATGGGAGGGAAATTGGGCTCTACTGGGGGAAATGTGTCTCTATGGGGCTCCATGGGGGTAAATGTGACTCTATAGGGCCCTGTGGGGGGAAATGGGACTGTGGGATGTTTACATAGGATAATATCACATGTTACATTGTACTTTGGTTTACCTGATTACATGATGCGCACGTGCGTGGCTCAGAATTTGCCTGATCCATCAAGTGACATTTTTGTTTGGCCCCAAACCGCACCAAAGTTGCCTGTCCCTGTGTGAATACATGTAGAATCCTCATCTTCAGAGATTCTGGGTTCGAGTCCAGGCTCTGTTTCAGCCGGCCGCGACCGGGAGGCCAATGGGGCGGCGCACAATTGGCCCAGCGTCGTCCGGGTTAGGGAGGGTTTGGTCGGCATCCTTGTCTCATCGCGCACTAGCGATTCCTGTGGCGTGCAGGACGCTTTGCAAGCTGACCAGGTCGCCAGGTGGACGGTGTTTCCTCCGACACGTTGGTGCGGCTGTCTTCCGGGTTGCATGGGCATTGTATTAAGAAGCAGTGCGGCTTGGTTGGGTTGTGTTTTGGAGGACGCATGGCTCTCGACCTTCGCCTCTCCCGAGTCCTTACGGGAGTTGCAGCGTTGAGACAAGACTGTAACTACTACCAATTGGTTACCACGAAATTGGTGAGGTAAAAAGAGAAAAATTACGATTTTATTACTACTTATTTTCGAGCTGTCAAACACTCAATTCCTGACATGGAATATCTGTCTCTAAGATGTCCCTGAGACGTGACGGAGCATTAGTCCCTAAGATGTCCCTGAGACGTGATGGAACATCTGTCCCTAAGATGTCCCTGAGACGTGACGGAACATCTGTCTCTAAGATGTCCCTGAGACGTGACGGAATATCTGTCTCTAAGATGTCCCTGAGACGTGACGGAGCATTAGTCCCTAAGATGTCCCTGAGACGTGATGGAACATCTGTCCCTAAGATGTCCCTGAGACGTGACGGAACATCTGTCTCTAAGATGTCCCTGAGACGTGACGGAATATCTGTCTCTAAGATGTCCCTGAGACGTGACGGAGCATTAGTCCCTAAGATGTCCCTGAGACGTGATGGAACATCTGTCCCTAAGATGTCCCTGAGACGTGATGGAACATCTCTCCCTAAGATGTCCCTGAGACGTGATGGAACATCTGTCCCTAAGATGTCCCTGAGACGTGATGGAACATCAGTCCCTAAGATGTCCCTGAGACGTGATGGAACATCTGTCCCTAAGATGTCCCTGAGACGTGATGGAACATCAGTCCCTAAGATGTCCCTGAGACGTGATGGAACATCTGTCCCTAAGATGTCCCTGAGACGTGATGGAACATCAGTCCCTAAGATGTCCCTGAGACGTGATGGAACATCTGTCCCTAAGATGTCCCTGAGCCGTGGTCTCTTTCGTAGGAATATTACACCAAGAGTTTCAAATGTCTTCATGGGATAGCTAGGTGTTGTTTAAGCTCACTCCTGAACATCGTTGCTTAGAAATGTTATACATGCTCATTACATTGACATTTCAGTCATTTAGCAAATGCTCTTATCCAGAGCGACGTATAACAATGCCAATTCTAACATGCAGTGGTAGCCTACTCAGAGGGAAAATAAATTAAATTATAAATAACTGTTATGACTGTTATAAATGTTATATTGCTGCTCGTACATGTGTCTATGAACAAAGTATGTCTCTTCATCTACAGTATGTCCCACTACATCATATAGATCAATGGGGACAGAAGCAAATGATATGTCATGATGTTTTATTTGGTGGATGAATTTGCTAAGCATCCAGGGAGACAGTAACAAGAGGCTTTCAGATTATTAAAAACATGAGCTGTGTTTTGATTCCTGGTCGTTGCTTCATGTAGGAGTTTGTGGCAATGTTGTCTTTTGACATCTCACACGTGAACATATTTATTTACATGTGAAAAGACAAGATTATAATTTTCTATAAGGGACACACATGTATACACACACGCACACACACGCACACACACAATGACCAGAAAAGCTCAGTCCCTTTGTAACATGGATTTATTAAAGAAATGACGCCTTTCCTTAGAGAAACCATAATATCCTTCCTGTCATTGTGTGACTACGACCCATGTCGAAGCCTTCCATCTCTGAACTATGCAGTAATGCCAGAGGGTCCACACAGTTGTCATTGGTAACATCAAAGCCTACTTATTAAATTATCCAACTGAATATCAACCAGGATTAGTTCCATGTTGAAGTCAGATACTTATTTTTATCAGGTGGCTTGTAAAGTAACCAGGAGTAGAGAGCGTATGACAAATATTCCTCATAATGGTCTGAAAACTAATGAAGCATGAAAAGCCACTGATCTCTGCTGGGGGCCCTGTGGCCATCATCATCCAATTCTCCCTCTTTTTCTCTCTCTTTCTTTCATTCTTCTCATCCTTCTTTCCCTGCTTCTCCAGACTTATTTCCAATCTCCCCCCGCATCTCTCTCTCTTTCTGTGTCTGTCTCTCCATCTCCCAGTCTCTCTCTTTCTGTCGCTCTCTCTTTGTCTCTTTCTGTCGCTCTCTCTTTGTCTCTTTCTGTCGCTCTCTCTTTGTCTCTCTCTCTCAATTCATTTCAATTCAATTGACTTTATTGACATGGCAAGTTATTATTACTTACATTGTCAAAGTATACATATCGAAAAATTTAAATAAAATATATATGTATATATATACACATAATATATATATATTTATATATAAATAAATGGTGGGACTAACAGCAATAATAATAGTAGTAGTGGACATGGGATTACCATTAATAACAGCTACAACAACAATATTAATCAGAACAACAATACATTAAAGCAACAGTAGTAGACCAGTGTCAACATGACTGAGAAGACACATGACCTGGTACGAAAGACAAAACAAAACTAAGTTAAATGGGAAATATTATCAACATTACTTTGCATTTTTCACTGGCTGTCCCTCAGGCTGTGGCAGGAGGACACATATTTGGCTGCCAAAACTGCACATTTTGGCTTTTCACCCAATAAATATTTGAATTTTTCTTCATCTTTTATAGTTTCAAATTCTTTGTATTGAATTATAATTTTGGGAAAGAAATATGCTCTTAGGTCTGAGTATTTGTCACAGTGTAGTAGGAAATGCACTTCTGTCTCTACCTCTCCCCTGGAGCAGAGTGAGCACAGCCTGTCCTCTCTGGGCAGCCAGGTTTGTCTGTGACGACCGGTCTCTATAGCCAGACTGTGCTCACTGAGTCTGTACCTAGTCAATGTTTTCCTCAGTTTTCTATCAGTCACAGTGGTCAGATAGTCTGCCACCATGTACTGTCTGTTTAGAGCCAAATAGCATTGAAGTTTACTTTGATTTTTTGTGGTGTCTTTCCAATAGGTTATATCTTTTTCTTTTTGTTTCGTGATGATTTGGTTGGGCCAGATTTTCGGAGGGCTGTCCCGAGGCTCTATGGGGTTGGTTTGGGTTGGTGAACTGAGCCTCAGAACCAGCTGGCTGAGGGGACTCTTCTCTGGTTTCATCTCTTGACATTGTAGAGCTGTGTGATGGAATGTTTTAGGGTCACTTGTTTTTAGATGGTTGTAAAATTTGATGGCTCTTTTTTCTATTCGAATGAGGAGGGGATATTGGCCCAATTCTGCCCTACATGCGTTATTTGGAGTTTTTCTTTGTACTTGCAATACAGTCTTGCAAAACTCTGCATGCAATACTTCAATTGGATGTTTGTCCCATTTAGTAAATTCATTATTAGAGAGTGGACCCCATACTTCACTGCCATATAGAGCAATTGGTTCTATAACTGATTGAAAAATTTTGAGCCAGATTCTAATTGCAATTTCAATTTTGATGTTCCTTTTAATGGCATAGAATGCTCTTCTTGCTTTGTCTCTCAGCTCATTCACAGCCATGTGAAAGCTACCTGTGTTGCTGATATTTAGTCCTAGATATGTGTAGTTTTTGGTGTGTTCTAATAGAACTGTGTCCAAATAGAATTTATATTTGTCATCCTTATTTCCGGACCTTTTTTGGAATATCATTATATTTGTTTTTTTTTAGGTTAACGGTCAGAGCCCAAGTCTGACAGAACCTGTGAAGATGATCTAGGTGTTGCTGTAACCCCTCTTTAGTGGGAGACAGCAGCACCAGGTCATCTGCGTACAGCAGACACTTGATTTCAGTGTTGTGTAGGGTGATACCAGGTGCTGCCGATTCTTCTAATGTTTTTGCCAATTCATTAATGTAGATGTTAAATAATGTTGGACTTATTGGGCAGCCCTGTTTCACTCCCCGCCCCTGAGAGAAGAAGTCTGTTTGCTTGTTGCCAATTTTAACCGCACATTTGTTTTTAGTGTACATTGATTTAATAAAATCATATGTTTTCCCTCCAATACCACTTTCTATTAGTTTATAAAAAAGACCTTCGTGCCAAATTGAATCAAATGCTTTCTTGAAATCTACAAAACACGAGTAGATTTTGCCTTTGTTTTGGTTAACTTGTTTATCAATTAGAGTGTGGAGGGTGTAAATGTGGTCAGTTGTACGATAATTTTTTAGAAATCCAATCTGGCTTCTGCTCAGGACGTTGTGTTCGTCAAGGAAATGATGTAGTCTGCTATTTATAATACTGCAGAGAATTTTCCCCAAGTTGCTGTTAACGCATATTCCTCTGTAATTATTTGGGTCAAATTTGTCTCCATTTTTATAGATTGGTGTGATCAGTCCCTGGTTCCAAATATCGGGGAAAATACCTGCAGTGAGGATAATGTTGAAGAGTTTGAGTATAGCCAATTTGAATTTGTGGTCTGTATATTTGATCATTTCATTTAAGATCCCATCAGCACCACAGGCCTTTTTGGGTTGGAGATTGCATATTTTTTCCAATAATTCTTCTTCTGTAATTAGGGTATCCACAGGATTCTGATAGTCTTTGACTGCTAATTCAAGGATTTGTAATTTTTCTTGTATATCTTTTTGTTCTGGGCTCTTTGTTATATTGCTGTAGAGGTTTGCAAAGTGATTTCTCCACATATCCCCATTTTGGATAGCCAACTCCTCATGATGAGGTTTGTTTAATTTATTCCAATTCTCCCAGAAGTGGTTTGATTCTATGGATTCCTCAATTCCATCCAGCTGATTTCTAATGTGCTGTTCCTTTTTTGTTCTTAGTATTGCTTCAGTGTTTCCCCATATTGAAGGCGTATATTTTTGTTGTCTGGTTCTCTGTGTTTTTGATTAGATATATTTCTCAATGACTTTCTTAGATTTTTGCAATCATTATCAAACCATTTTTCATTATCTGTTATTTTTGGTTTGCTCTTATGCTTCTTTAGATTAGCCAAGGAGGCTAATTTGTCAAATATAAAGTTTATGTTCCTAACGGCCAAATTTACACCTTCATTGCTGAAGGAGAATGTTAAGGCTAAAAAGTTGTCCAGGAGAGATTGTATTTTTTGGCTACTAATTGCTTTTTGGTAGATGTCTGTACTGTTTGCACTCCATCTATAGGCTTGTTTAGTACCATGTAGTTTATTGGGCCATGATGCTTCATGGTTGGGTTCTGCTCTTCTCAGATACACTGTGATTTTACTGTGGTCTGAGAGAGGTGTTAGTGGGCTGACTGTGAAGGCTCTGAGAGATTCTGGGTTTAGGTCGGTGAGGAAGTAGTCTACAGTGCTGCTGCCAAGGGATGAGCTGTATGTGTACCTACCAAAAGAGTCTCCTCTCAGCCTGCCATTGACTATGTACAGACCCAGTGTTCGACAGAGCCTCAGGAGCTGTAATCCATTTTTGTTTTTCACTTTGTCATAGTTGTTTCTGTGGGGGTATGTGGGGAGGGAAAGGTTATTGCTTCCTGGTAGGTGTTTATCCCCATGACTGTTAATAGTGTCTTGTTCTTCTGCTATTCTAGCATTCAGGTCTCCACAGACCAGTACGTTGCCTTGGGCCTGAAAGTGACTAATATCTCCCTCTAGAATGGAGAAGCTCTCTTCGTTGAACATTTACATTTAAGTCATTTAGCAGACGCTCTTATCCAGAGCGACTTACAAATTGGAAAGTTCATACATATTCATCCTAGTCCCCCCGTGGGGAATGAACCCACAACCCTGGCGTTGCAAGCGCCATGCTCTACCAACTGAGCCACACGGGACCACAAGTAGGGTTGAAGTAGGGTGACTCTGAGGGGGGAATGTATGTGGCACAGAGGAAGACGTTTTTATCTGTCAAGATAGCCTCCTTGTTGATTTTTAACCAGATAAAGAATTCTCCTGTTTTGATCAATTCGATTGAATTAATTAGTTCAGATTTATACCATATTAGCATTCCCCCTGAGTCTCTGCCCTGTTTGATTCCTTTTAATTTAGTGGATGGTATGATTATCTCCCTATAACCTAGTGGACAGCCAGTGGAAACCTCACCTCTGCACCATGTTTCCTGTAGTACTACAATATCAACATCATCAATTTCTTTCAGGAAGTCTGGGTTTCTGCTCTTTAGCCCAAAAGCAGAGGACTTCAAGCCTTGTATATTCCAACATGCAACGTAAAAAGACTTCATAACTTTTTTTTTCTCTTTTCCTTACCTTTCAAAATGAGACAAACACTCACAATCCAAGAAGAACCATTAAAATAGGATTTTTCAATTAAAGTAAACTCTTATTTTGCAAATGTGATTTGTTTATCATTTAAGATAGAATTTGTGTCATGCCACTTGGGTGGATGTAGTGTGAGAATGGTGGAGTTCTTGTGCTCATCTTACCATGACCCTCGGCCCATCACATGTGAGCATAGTAGACTCAGCATTTGTTTAATGTCACTCATTTGGTTGGTGGGGGCTGGGCCAGTTGCTCCTCTCACAGCCTGTGCGTAGCTCTGCCTGCTGGGCTGTGGCTCCTCCAGGTGTGGGTCTGCGGTGGGGAGGAGGGGGGTGGTAGGCCTCATCTGGGTGGCTCTGAAGCTGGGCTGGGGTGGTCTGTGCTGCGCTGGCTGTGGTGGGCATTGAGGTTGGTGGTGCTGTGGTCGTGGCTGGGGGGTCCAGGGTGCTGGTCCGGGATGTTGTCTCGGTGATCTCGGCGGGGTGGAGATTGCTCCGCTGTTCCTGGGTGGAGAGGTCGGGCTGCGGTTTAGAGCGACGTCCTTGAGAGTCTTGGCAAGGATGGGGACTGTCTCCCTGTACAGGTGAACATGGTCATAGAGACAGTCCAGATCGAGGGTGGGATGGTGGGCCAGGTGTACATTGGGTCGCAGGGCACAGTCCCGGGAGAGGCTGGCGTTTATTCTTTGGATTGTGGCAGGGTGGAAGTCCCTCCTCTGTAGAAGGGTTGACACTATGATTCTTGAGTTGGGGAAGATTGCGGAGGCCTTCTCAATCACTCCCCGTAGTGAAGTCGCCACCCTCTCCTGCTGAGCACGCAGGTCGTTGCTTCCGGTATGTATGATTATGTGGCTTGGCGACCCGAGATGGTTCTTATCAAGCAGCTCCATGGCACTTTGCGTTGTTGGGCACCACACCTTTCTCGTTTTTTGTCTAGGGAAAAGTTTCTTCTCCTGAACATACTTCCCATTTGAGTCCATTAACAGGACGATGTCAGCCAGTGTTTCTTCTGGACTGGGGGGGGGCAGAGGGGGGGCTGGTGGGTGTTGGAGCTGGGGTGTGGCTGGTCTGTGTGGGTGCCACTGTCAGTGGGAGGCTGTTCTGTGGGTTGGGGAGGAGGGGTGCAGCAGCCAGGGCTGGGGAAGTCTGGCTGGTTGAGCTGGGCTCCTCTGCTGTGTGAGGGCAGGTCATAGGGTGGTGATCTATCTGCTCCTGCAGCCTGTCCTCTGCTCTCTTTCTCTCCTGCAGCTCCTCTCTTAGTGCGGTCAGCTCCTTATTGCTGCTCTGCCTGTCTTTTTGGAGCTCTCTCACCTCCTTTGTTAGATCAGCCAGCTCTCTCTTGAGTCCGTCTCTCTCTTGCTGAACCTCTTTCAGCTGTGTTGCAAGGCTGCTGTCCTGCTCTGTCCTCACCTTGGTTAGGAGCTCCTCTAAGGTGTGGTTGTCTGGTTGCTGTTTGCTCACGCTCTCCCTGAGCAGGACCACCTCCCCCTCCAGTTTGGTGAACTCATCCCTCATGGCAGCCATGGTGGTGAGGAGGGCCTGAGCCTGCTCTGCACTGAGGGGGTCGCTCTCCTCCTGGGGCGTGTCCTCCACTATGGTGGGAAGAGAGGTGCTGGATGTGCCTTTTTGGGTGGGGAGGGTAGGGGTGAGGGTGGTGCTGGTGGAGTTTGTCTTGTGGGAGGGCATGTCACTGGTGGTGTCCTTCTCTCTCTCCGCTCTCTCCTTAATGGTCTGAAAGTCTGTTTCAAACAGCCTGATGTTACCTTGCACCATGACAGTCCCAGTCTTGTAGAGGTTGATTGTTATCATGGTGCTGTCAGGGTCGTCTGTCTCTTTGATTTTCAGCTTCCACCCATTACAGATTCCCTCTTTCTTTATGCATGGGTAGTGAGAGCAGACTGCTGAGCGCCATGCATTTGGCTGGTCAGTGAGGAAGATGAGATTACTCACGTCACCGTTTTTGTAGAGGTCTGCAAAAAGGGTTTCTGGCCTCTTCTCTAGTAGTTTCTGTTTGAAAGCTTTCCTGATTGTGTCATTTTTTACCTTTTTTGGGTAGAGAATGGATTCTGCGCTGAGGGGGAGTGGGGACATGGTGTCTGTGCGCTCTGCTACTACCGCTACTGCTGCGCTGTTCTGCTGCCCCGTTGCCATGGCAACCGATTTGTTCGTCTGCTGTTCGCGCTACTTTCAAAAAACAGCAAAAATAGTGAAAAATCCTCACACAAAAGACTGAAGATATGTTTACAGTTAGTCCGTGCTCCTTTTTGGTTTACTCACTCAGTTTGGTCGTTTGATGTAGTTGTATTAACTGACCTTGCTAGGTTTGTTCTAGCTCGTTTCTTATGGCTAGCTTGTTAGTCTGCTGGCTGGGTCTTTGTTGTGTAGCTAGCTAGCTAGACTCAAAACTTCTTAACTTGAGGCGCAAAGTTACTTTTTTTTCTATTCTGAATGTATAGAGTTGTTGTTCATCACTTCTTGTCTGGAATTCTTATTCGATTAGAGTGTTTATCTCATTCTAAAAACCAAAAAAATCAAATATATCAGGAGCTCATGTTGAGCATGACTCTCTCTCTCTCTCTCTCTCTCTCTCTCTCTCACACCCTATTTTATTCTCGCCATCCTTCTTTCTTTTTTTTCTTTTTTCCCCTCTTATTTCTATTCTCTCTCTGTCCCTCCCTCTTACATATTTTTCTCTTTCCTGTGTGTCCCTGTGTTTTCTCATACCGCACTCACCTTGTCCCTTGCTCTATATTTCTCTCATCACTGCCTCTTCTTCTCTCGTCCTTCTTTATTTTACTTTCCATCTCTTCCTCTCCTCTCTCTTTCCGTCTCTTCCTCTCCTCTCTCTTTCCATCTCTTCCCCTCCTCTCTCTTTCTAGGGCTTCCCGTTTCATGCATTCTCCTCAGAGAATTATCTTCATCCATTCTCTTCAGATCATATGGTTTATTTGACATCTATGAGCTCAGTCTTTGATTGCCACTGTTAGCCAGAGAGTGGGGAAGCCCTAGAAAGAGAGAGGAGGGGAAGCCCTAGAAAGAGAGAGGAGGGGAAGCCCTAGAAAGAGAGAGGAGGGCAGCCCTAGAAAGAGAGAGGAGGGCAGCCCTAGAAAGAGAGAGGAGGGCAGCCCTAGAAAGAGAGAGGAGGGCAGCCCTAGAAAGAGAGAGGAGGGCAGCCCTAGAAAGAGAGAGGAGGGCAGCTCTAGAAAGAGAGAGGAGGGCAGCCCTAGAAAGAGAGAGGAGGGCAGCCCTAGAAAGAGAGAGGAGGGCAGCTCTAGAAAGAGAGAGGAGGGGAAGAGATGAGTAGCCAGAGAACAACACAGAGATCACGTGGAGACAATGAGTAGACAGACAACCACACAGAGATCACGTGGAGACAATGAATAGACAGACAACCACACAGAGATCACGTGGAGACCATGTGTAGCCAGAGAATGTACAATACATTTCTAAGCAACGAAATGCAGACTTATGTCAAAAAAACTCACTGAATGTGAATTAGCACTACTAACACAGCGTAGTGGTTTTCTGTTTGTTTAAATACGTGGTCTGAATATATGTGGGAATATGTATTAGAAGTTCGCTCCGGTGCATGTCAAGATAGGAGAGACTCTGGGCGTCTGTGAGCTCATAAGTTATTTATACGCCACTTCATATCCCATCTTGCTGGGAGCTCACCTATCACACTGCATTAGTGTGTTTGGATGTCTCTGCCCATCAAATTCCCCCTGGCTTGGGTTCAAATTCAAATGAGCTCCCTTCACCTCGCCGCCTGCATGTGCTGCGGAAAAAAACACAAAACAAGGCAAAATACTTGTAGTACTAGCATAGCTACAACCATGAAGGTTCACACAGAGTGCTGTTGCACTGCATTGACTTGGGGAAGTGATTCTCCGGTCTTATCCGGTGTCCTGTGTGAATTTATGTATGCTCCCTCTAATTCTCCCTCTCTCTCTTTACCTTTCTCTCTCTCGGAGGACCTGAGCCCTAGGGCCTGATGACTCCTTGCTGTCCCCAGTCCACCTGGTCGTGCTGCTGCTCTAGTTCAACTGTTCTGCCTGCGGCTATGGAACCCTGACCTGTTCACCGGACGTGCTACCTTGTCCCGGACCTGCTGTTTTCAACTCTCGCTCTCTACCGCACCTGCTGTCTTTAACTCTCAATGATCGGCTATGAAAAGCCAACTGACATTTACTCCTGAGGTGCTGACCTGTTGCACCCTCTACAACCACTGTGATTATTATCATTTGACCCTGGTGGTCATCTGTGAACGTTTGAACATCTTGGCCATGTACTGTTATAATCTCCACCCGTCACAGCTAGAAGAAGACTCAGAGCCTGGTTCCTCTCTACGTTTCTTCCTAGGTTCCCGACTTTCTATGGAGTTTTTCCTAACCACCGTGCTTCTACATATGCATTGCTTGCTGTTTGGGGTTTTAGGCTGGGTTTCTGTATAGTACTTTGTGACATCGGCTGATGTCAAAAGGGCTTTATAAATACATTTGATTGGTTGTGTAGTGACAGACGTTGGCAGGATAGCAAAGCATCATGAGGTCGGAGAGGAAGAGGAAGAGAGAGGCCCAACTCCATCCAGCAGGTGTTTTTCGCTGTTGTTGTTTCTTCCACCAAGGAAGGAGTTTTTGTACAGAGGTCAATAACTACAGAAAAAATGATTGTTTCATTTGCTACGTGAGGTTTATTTGATTTACAGTTTTTTCCCAACTGCTTACACACAAAGTCTTTTCATGTCACACGATTTTTGAAACCTCTCACTCAAAGTGCAAAACTACACACCAAATATCCAAAACCATAAGCTATTTCTCAGCCTTTGACTCAGTTGTCAACTGCATAAAACACTTTTTTCAAAACACTACACACAATTCTCTACCTAAAACACAAAAATCTAACAGGAAGTGACTTGCTTTCCTTTTCCAAACACAACCAATCAAAATGCTACGCTTATTCACCAGGTCACACACACTCTCCTCACATGTGCAAACACTAATAGCTTAACTGATCACTAACCAATCACTGCTTTACTGTAGTATAGGCCTATACATAGGTCAAAGGTCAGATTACCTGTTTTGAACAATGGATGCCAACAATGGACAGAGAGCAAGAGGAGTAGGAGGGAGAGGAAGAGGAAGAAGAGGACGAGGGCAAAGAAGAGAAGGAAGGAGAGCCATCTCTAATGAGATTAGGGCAACACTTGTTGATCATGTGATCAACCACGGTTTGACCATGAGAGAGGCTGGACTGAGAGTCCAGCCCAACTTGAGTCGACTTGAGTCGATTTACAGTGGCGTCCAAAATTCGAACCTTCAGAAATGAGAACAGGTATGCAACTATCTAATGACTATTTTAGGATTACAGTAATGTACTGTAAAATACGTATGACTGCATAGTATTGCATAAACATTTGTAACTCTAAGCCATCCATTTACCGCACTGCATTGAATGAATGAGGTTGGTTATCATGCTGTACTACATTTTTTTTGTACATTGTTTACAGTTCCTATGCTGAACACATACTGTGTTTGAATTCTGTACAGAGTGGAAAGGCAAAGACATCATGGAGGACGAGGACGCTTGTTTACAGATGTACAAGAGACTGCAATTATAAATATGGTTTTGGCCAACAATGCAATTAGGATTCGAGAGATAGGAGAGCATATCTTGAATAATGACACCATATTTAACAACATCAATGCTATAAGCCTGTCGACCATACAACGCATCCTCCAAGTGACGATGAAACAACTTTACAATGTGCCATTTGAGAGAAACTCTGACCGAGTCAAGAATATGCGACATGACTTTGTAGAGGTATGTATGCAACACTACTTCCAGTACTTCAGACATACCATATTTACTCATCTGTATATCCTTTTGTCTGTTACAGAGAGTATTGGAGCTGGATGCCCATGTAATTCGCCATTAATTTATTTATGTGGATGAGGTTGGCTTCAACCTCACCAAAACCAGGCGCCGCGGAAGAAATGTAATAGGACAGAGGGCAATTACCAATGTCCCTGGACAGCGTGGGGGTAATATAACTATGTGTGCTGCCATGACTCAAAACGGGGTCCTCCATCACAATGCCACACTGGGTCCGTACAACACCGCCCATATGCTCACTTTTCTGGATGCAATTTACACAATGCTTGTCCCTGATCCAGATCAGGAGCCTGCTAGATTTGTGGTTTTATGGGACAATGTTAGTTTTCACCGGGCTGTTCTGGTCCAAAACTGGTTTGCCACCCATCCACAATTTGTAGTTTTGTACCTACCCCCATATTCACCTTTTCTAAATCCCATAGAGGAATTCTTCTCAGCCTGGCGCTGGAAAGTGTATGATCGCCAACCCTATGCCCGCATGCCGCTTCTCCAGGCAATGGAGGACGCATGTGGGGACGTAGAGGTTGCCTCTGTCCAAGGTTGGATATGCCATGCTAGGAGATACTTCCCTCGATGTTTGGCAAGAGAAAACGTATCTTGTGATGTGGACGAAGTATTGTGGCCAGACCCAGGCCGGAGATGAGATGAAGCGTAGCTTAGCACTGGTGACTGCCCCCCCCCCTACCAATTCCTGGACTGCCTCCCCGGGCCCCCCCAAACACAATTGTGTTCTTTACTGTATTCTAAAGAATATACTTTTGGTTTACATATGTTTATGGTTTTGTTGTATGCTACTGTATACAACAGTAATGTTTGGCCTAATAAATATTTTCTGTTTCTACATTGCAATGGTGTTTACAGTGTACTTGTTACCCCTCTCAGCAGATTACTTTCACTGTAGAACATTGTATTGAAATGTAGATACAGTATAAGCCTATGAAAGACCAAAGAGCTTTAGATTTAGAACAACAGTGTTTACATAGTATATCCAAAAATGTACTATTATGAAAGCAGTGTTTGCCATTTGATGCAAATGCTTCATTCTGACATGTGTTTATGGCATTTTGAATGCAGTGTTACATTTTGAAGGAGATGTGAGGCATTTTGCATTTTGTGTGTGCAGTTTTGGGAATTGTGTGTAGAGTTTTGAAAACAGGAGACAGTTTTGAAAACGTGTGTAAGCAGTTGGAAAAAACTGTAATAGAATGCTTAAATTGTTACGAGTGTACTGCTATACTGGCTCCTGAGTGGCGCAGCGGTCTAAGGCACTGCATCTCAGTGGTTCGATTCCGGGCTGTATCACAACCGGCTGTGATTGGGAGTCCCATAGGGTGGTACACAATTGGACCAGCGTCGTCCGGGTTAGGGTTTTGCCTGGGTAGGCCGTCATTGCAAATACAAATTTGTTCTTAACTGACTTGACAAGTTAAATAAAAAAAAATAAGTAGGACATGTGACATCCCGGCAACTTTGAGAAAAAACACTTTATATGGGCGTTGTCTCGAGACGGCTATGCATATTCATGACATGAGGCTAGTAGCATAGCATCTCTCTCCCATTTAATACCGGCGGTTGATGTCAACAACCCTCATTGAATATTTTTTTTATTAAATGATTACAATAATGATCATTTAGTATCCACCAATCCAAAGAAAGGATTAGGGCGTGAGATAGACAACTTCTATTGTTGGGGCGGAGAGACATCTTGTCAGTACATCCGTAATCTTCGATGTAGTGACGTCATCTTTCTGTAGATCTTCAGAGCATTAAGCTATTTTAGCTGTAGCGTCATACTGACACCGATACATCACTATAAACATCGTCCACAAGAACAGGTCATTTAATGGTACTTTTATAGTCTTTTAATTTAAAACCATTTGCTCACATTGGTAAATTGTAAACTCGACATTTGCGTTATTATGTGTTATTGAATTTGTTAACCTTTTAATAAAGAATTCCTGTTGTGTAACCGAACTTATTACAAATTATAGCTCTTCTGACAACTCTCTCGGAATGACTTCACATTGGGAGTAAAAGCTCTATTCCTGGCTGTCGCAGGGTTTTTTTGCGCCCCAAATAGCACCTTATTCCCTATGTAGTGCACTACTTTTGACCAGAGCTCATAGGGCACTGGTCAAAAGTAGTGCACCACATAGGGAATAGGGTGCTATTTGGTATGCAGTCAACATATTGATGAAGAGAGAGCCTGAGCAACGGTCACTTTAAGGTGACTGCCGGTTGATAAAATATATGCTGGACCAAAGATGGATGTGACGCGTTTCTATTTGCCTTGGTACAAATGGGTCATGCAGCTACTGTAGGTCACTCGCACACACCAAGATCACCTACAGGAGCCACCATTCTACTCACTGTTAGACCACAAGGCCTTTAATATCACTCAAAGCACAGACCACGGTGTTACAGATTAGATCATCCAAATGCCGTGACAGTCTTAGTATTCAGGGTGTTTTATGAAATGTAATTGTATTTACTTTGGGTCCGGTCTCTTCAAAAAGTAATTAAATTAGCTATGCGTCCCTCAGAGAGAAAGACAAATAGAACATGGTACGTTATCCATTATTCATAATACTAGAATCCCTAGAAGCTCATTAGGTAAAAAGGACCCGAAAACAATGGCTGCCGGTAGAAAACAATGGCTGCCGGTAGAAAACAATGGCTGCCGGTAGAAAACAATGGCTGCCGGTAGAAAACAATGGCTGTCGGTAGAAAACAATGGCTGTCGGTAGAAAACAATGGCTGTCGGTAGAAAACAATGGCTGCCGGTAGAAAACAATGGCTGTCGGTAGAAAACAATGGCTGTCGGTAGAAAACAATGGCTGCCGGTAGAAAACAATGGCTGCCGGTAGAAAACAATGGCTGTCGGTAGAAAACAATGGCTGCCGGTAGAAAACAATGGCTGCCGGTAGAAAACAATGGCTGCCGATAGAAAACAATGGCTGCCGGTAGAAAACAATGGCTGTCGGTAGAAAACAATGGCTGTCGGTAGAAAACAATGGCTGTCGGTAGAAAACAATGGCTGCCGGTAGAAAACAATGGCTGTCGGTAGAAAACAATGGCTGCCGGTAGAAAACAATGGCTGCCGGTAGAAAACAATGGCTGTCGGTAGAAAACAATGGCTGTCGGTAGAAAACAATGGCTGCCGGTAGAAAACAATGGCTGCCGGTAGAAAACAATGGCTGTCGGTAGAAACCAATGGCTGCCGGTAGAAAACAATGGCTGTCGGTAGAAAACAATGGCTGCCGGTAGAAAACAATGGCTGCCGGTAGAAAACAATGGCTGTCGGTAGAAAACAATGGCTGTCGGTAGAAAACAATGGCTGCCGGTAGAAAACAATGGCTGTCGGTAGAAAACAATGGCTGTCGGTAGAAAACAATGGCTGCCGGTAGAAAACAATGGCTGCCGGTAGAAAACAATGGCTGCCGATAGAAAACAATGGCTGCCGGTAGAAAACAATGGCTGTCGGTAGAAAACAATGGCTGCCGGTAGAAAACAATGGCTGCCGGTAGAAAACAATGGCTGCCGATAGAAAACAATGGCTGCCGATAGAAAACAATGGCTGCCGGTAGAAAACAATGGCTGCCGGTAGAAAACAATGGCTGCGTCCCCGACGGCATCCTATTCACTATATATTGCACTATTTTTAAACTGAGCCATATGGGTTCTGTACGGGAGGGACATGTACAGAACAAAAAAAAAAGTACGAAATTGTATGAACTCTACCGTTAGTCACTCTGGATATGAGCGTCTGCCAAATGACTAAAATGCAAATGTTAAAATGTAAACCCCGGTCAAAAGTTGTGCACTTTGTAGGAAATAGGGAGTCACAGACATTGTTAGCCACATTTGTGTCGTACCGTTTTTTTGTGTTGGATGTTGCCAGGCTTGGTATGGTTACGTCATATTGCTGAGTCTACCTTTAATTAACAATGTAATTATGACATTAGAAGCACTACTCTTACTATAAATGTGGTATTGGTTTTGACATTAGAAGCACTACTCTTACTATAAATGTGGTATTGGTTTTGACATTAGAAGCACTACTCTTACTATAAATGTGGTATTGGTTTTGACATTAGAAGCACTACTCTTACTATAAATGTGGTATTGGTTTTGAGAATATATAACTACAATAGGCACAATACATTTCTACTAACTTTAAACTGATATCGACAGTAGAATACATTTACTGTATACAGTGTGTACAGAGACATACCATGATGGCTGTACCCTGCAAATCACACAGGCACATTTACTAGCTGTACCCTGCAAATCACACAGGCACATTTACTAGCTGTACCCTGCAAATCACACAGGCACATTTACTAGCTGTACCCTGCAAATCACACAGGCACCTTTGCCATCAATATCAGTTTGACAACATTTTGGCAAAGCAACACTGTGAAGTCAAAAGTGGTCCATATATCAATTCTGCTTTCCTATCATTATGAATCACTTGTGAGGGTAAATGACAAGTTGAACATATATAGTATAATTTCAGAATGGGATATTCATTTTTAGCCATAATTAACAAGTATATTTGTTATCTTGTACCTTTTTGTGATGGTTCATTGTTTAATGCTCTCCATCTGAGGTTGTCACGTTCCTGACCTTATTTCCTTTGTTTTGTCTTTGTTTAGTTGGTCAGGACGTGAGCTGGGTGGGCATTCTATGTTATGTGTTTCTATGTTGGGTTCGTTGTATTAGCCTGATATGGTTCTTAATCAGGGGCAGGTGTTTTACGTTTCCTCTGATTGAGAACCATATTAAGGTAGGCTGTTCTCACTGTTTGTTTGTGGGTGATTGTTCCTGTGTCAGTGTTTGTGCCACACGGGACTGTTTCGTTCGTTCGTTCGTTCGTTCGTTCGTGTGTACGTTCCTGTGTACGTTCCTGTTCGTGCGTTCTTGTTTTATGTTCTCAAGTACAGGTCTGTTCACGTCGTTTTGTTATTTTGTATTTTGTCAAGTGTTCTTCGTGTTCGTCTTTCGCAAATAAATCATTATGTATTCAACCCACGCTGCATATTGGTCCGATCCTTGCTCATCCTCAAACGAGGAGGAGGACGAGCGTTACAGAGGTATAGTATACAAATTTGTCGTATAATAATAATACTAATAATATACTTATGGTAGAAAAAATCTAAATGATAAATAAAAATGCTATAAAATAGCGATTGGGAACTACACATAGAGAAGGACTAACTTTGCGAAATACTTTAGGGCATTGTGTTCACTATCTTAGGGCATTGTGTTTAGTATCTTAGGGCATTGTGTTCACTATCTTAGGGCATTGTGTTCACTATCTTAGGGCATTGTGTTTAGTATCTTAGGGCATTGTGTTTAGTATCTTAGGGCATTGTGTTTAGTATCTTAGGGCATTGTGTTTAGTATCTTAGGGCATTGTGTTTAGTATCTTAGGGCATTGTGTTTAGTATCTTAGGGCATTGTGTTTAGTATCTTAGGGCACTGTGTTTAGTATCTTAGGGCACTGTGTTTAGTATCTTAGGGCACTGTGTTTAGTATCTTAGGGCATTGTGTTTAGTATCTTAGGGCATTGTGTTTAGTATCTTAGGGCATTGTGTTTAGTATCTTAGGGCACTTTGTTTAGTATCTTAGGGCATTGTGTTTAGTATCTTAGGGCATTGTGTTTAGTATCTTAGGGCATTGTGTTTAGTATCTTAGGGCATTGTGTTTAGTATCTTAGGGCATTGTGTTTAGTATCTTAGGGCATTGTGTTTAGTATCTTAGGGCATTGTGTTCAGTATCTTACGGCATTGTGTTTAGTATCTTAGGGTATTGTGTTTAGTATCTTAGGGCATTGTGTTCAGTATCTTAGGGCATTGTGTTTAGTATCTTAGGGCATTGTGTTTAGTATCTTAGGGCATTGTGTTTAGTATCTTAGGGCATTGTGTTTAGTATCTTAGGGCATTGTGTTTAGTATCTTAGGGCATTGTGTTTAGTATCTTAGGGCATTGTGTTTAGTATCTTAGGGCATTGTGTTCAGTATCTTAGGGCATTGTGTTCAGTATTTTAGGGGATTGGATTCAGTATTTTAGGGGATTGGATTCAGTATTTTAGGGGATTGGATTCAATATCTATTCCACTGACTTTAGTCAACCTACTCTACAACAAAATAAATAAATAACTAATATGCAAATGTTTTATATCTGGTATAGTATTAAATCCCACTGCCAGGAAGTGGGAGTCCTCTACTGGAAATGTGAGAGAGACATCATTGAATGTGCAACCTCTGATCAATGAAACTAACCTAAGATTAGCCAGAATCTTACCCGTAAGAGTCTAAGCCGGGGTTGGGGGTTCTACTAAGCTATATGGAATTGTTTTAAGAATGTCATACCAAGGATCATTTTGCTATTTGATTTTGAATTTGAAGAACCCTTGAAGTATAAAAAAATATATAACGAAATTATTTGATTAACATTTTTATTTTGCCTTACTGCTATTACCCCATACAAACGCATTGAATAACAGACTCCCTACATGGAACAACAGATAATCCTTACTGCTATTAGCCCATACAAACATATTGAAGAAACAGATTCACTACATGGAACAACAGATAATCCTTACTGCTATTAGCCCATACAAACATATTGAAGAAACAGATTCACTACATGGAACAACAGATAATCCTTACTGCTATTAGCCCATACAAACATATTGAAGAAACAGATTCACTACATGGAACAACAGATAATCCTTACTGCTATTAGCCCATACAAACACATTGAAGAAACAGATTCACTACATGGAACAACAAATAATCCCCCGAAAATATCAAAAGGAAGTTTGTTCTGAAGCGTCTCTCCTATATCTGAAAATGATCAGAAAACATTTGTTATTTTGTTGACATGTAAACTCACGCACTCCACCAATCAGGCCTTTATGGTATAGTGGTCAGACGGAAGCCACCCCTCAGTAAAAGGCACATGACAGCCCACTTCACCTAAAGACTCTCAGACCAGGAGAAACAAGATTCTCTGGCCTGAATGCCAAGCGTCACATCTGGAAGAAACCCGTCACCATCCCTATGGTGAAGCACGGTGGTGGCAGCATCATGCTGTGGGGATGTTTTTCAGCAGCAGGGACTGCGAGACTAGTCAGGATCGAGGGAAAGAAGATCGGAGCAAAGCCAGAGCCCGGACGAACATCTCGGGAGAGACCTGAAAATAGCTGTGCAGCGACGCTCCACATCAAACCTGACAGAGCTTGAGAGGATCTGCAGAGAAGAATGGGAGAAACTCCCCAAATACAGGTGTGGCAAGTTTATACTGTACCCAAGAAGACTCTAACTGTAATCGCTGCCAAAGGTGCTTCAACAAAGTACTGAGTAAAGAGTTTGAATACTTATGTAAATGTAATATTTCCGTTTTTTTTGTTTTCATAAAAATTCATAAAAACCTGTTTTTGCTTCGTCATTATGGGGTATTGTGTGTAGATTTATCAGGGGGGGGGAAATGAATACATTTAAGAATAAGGCTGTAACGTAACGAAATGTGGAAAAAGTCAAGGGGTCGGAATACTTTCCGAATGCACTGTACATGTTCGTGAGAGTCAGAGGGGGGTCATATTAGTGTGCAGCTCAAACTGTTCGGACGCTACAGACAGAAGTTGGCAGATGGGCTGTACTGACTACAGACGAGTCCAAGACGCCGGTAGGGGTTGTAGAGTAAAACGGAGAACACCATCATGTTCGTAAGAGTCTCATCCATTTTAGGCCAAACCCGTTTGGACACTACAGACGTTTTCGTGAGAAGACCAATTTTTGAGATGTCTCATGGTCTGACAAACACCTCTCTAGCTCTGACCTTTCACCACAGATGTCTCATGGTCTGACAAACACCTCTCTGGCTCTTACCTTTCACCACAGATGTCTCATGGTCTGACAAACACCTCTCTAGCTCTGACCTTTCACCACAGATGTCTCATGGTCTGACAAACACCTCTCTGGCTCTTACCTTTCACCACAGATGTCTCATGGTCTGACAAACACCACTCTCTGGCTCTTACCTTTCACCACAGATGTCTCATGGTCTGACAAACACTGCTCTCTGGCTCTTACCTTTCACCATAGATGTCTCATGATCTGACAAACACCGCTCTAGCTTTGACCTTTCACCACAGATGTCTCATGGTCTGACAAACACCGCTCTAGCTTTGACCTTTCACCACAGATGTCTCATGGTCTGACAAACACCGTTCTAGCTTTGACCTTTCACCACAGATGTGGAAGTGCGACATAGACGGATGCGTTGGATTGAGATGCATCTAGTGCAGAAAAACAGATATCTCTAACTTAAACTGACAGACTTTTATGGGGATTTTTTAAAACTAATTATGCTAATTAGATTTTCCTCGGGGGCGCAGACATCAACCTTATTAACTCAGGACTGCCCCAAATAGATCTTTTCAAAAGTAGAGACCTAATTTAGTCCATAAAAAACACATTTCCAGATAGATAACTCCATCAGAAGGTGTTCGATTTTGACCACAACATGCTTCCGAATTTGCCAAGCATTAGGTGATGGGATTTTTTTTTTGTGGGAGGGGGGGTAAGATTTCTAATGCTTAACGTCAGCTTATTTTTAGTAGGTTAAACAGGACTGCCGAAGGCCACTTTCAGCGCTGTCTCTTATCAATGAAACCAAGCATTCATTCACGCTCTCACATATCAATCCATTTCATATTTCCCCTCCTCTATCTTTGGAAATGTTAAGTCTCATTTGTGTGCTGTTATTAAGCAATAAGGCCCGAGGGGGTGTGGTATATGGCCAATATACCATGGCTAAGGGCTGTTCTTAGGCACGACGCAAAAACCTTAGCCGTGGTATATTGGCCATATACTCCACACCCACGAGGTGCCTTATTGCTATTATAAACTGGTTACCAACGTAATTAGAGCAATACAAATGTATATGTCAGCCAATCAGAATTCAGGCCTCGAACCACACAGTTTATAATGGCAGTTAGAAAAGCTTTCGAATTCTCTCTGGCAATCCTTTGCTCAAATGATTATTATTATTTTTTTAATAACAGAAGTAAGAACTCTTATTTACAATGACAGCCTACACCAGCCAAACCCAGTTGACCAATTACACAGCACCCTATGAGACTCCCCAAACACTGTCGGTTGAAATAGAGCCTGGATTTGAACCAGGGTGTCTGTAGCCTCTAGCACTGCGATACAGTGCCTTTGACCACTGCGCCAGTCAGGAGCACAAAGGCAACCTCCAGCTACAGCTTATTTTACTAAAGCATCTAGATGGAAATGTGGCATAACCCTTTACTTTAAATATTTACCTTTTCTACAAAAAAGTTATATACAAAGAATATACTTCCTATAGTCACCTGCTGTAGGATAGCCCTAATAAAGAACAGGCAGTGTCAACAAAGGCATTTGATAAGCAGATCTTAGTAGAAATCCACTCCAAGAAAAATCATCTGCAGTCTGCTACAATTCCCATTACACAATAGATATTGTCTTGATAAAATGATTTTTTGTTCTGATAGTGTTCACTCAGACACCAAGGGATATTCAGTGGAAAGCAGCACAAGCTAAAAGGCTCTTTGGGTTTATCGGGCTGGCTTCGGGACTGGGACATGCTACTATTTCATTTAGAGCTAATGGCTCTGCCAAAGTTAGCCCGTTCTGAATGGGAAGTAAAGAATGTCAATCCAAAAGAAGGCAGGAGGGAGGCTACAGTATCTGTTCAATCTCTCTTTTCATCAGGAATCGATTACCCGCTCCAAAATAATGAATTACCTCCAGACTTGAGTGTAATAACTGACATGATGGCTGTCGCCTGAAATCGGGATTACATTTCGCTGCAGGACAAAGAGACATCAATGTTGGAGTACTGCAATGGAATGAAATGGAAAGAAAAATGAATTTCTAAGAAAGGTGACAAATTCCACCCAACACTTCAGTATGAACTAGGGCCTTCGAGTGACTGCCACTCATCTTGATTAAGTCCCATATAGAGTAATGTAAATGAAACAATGCCCTCATAATTAAGATTTCATTGCTACATTTTTTTCCCTGCCCCCTGTCTTTATTCCCAACTAGTTTTAATAATACATCATTAAAACTCCCGGTTACCCCGCACACAGATTAAGCCTCGAGCTTTGGGCCAGTAACCAACAGGTCACTGGTTTGAATCCTGGAGCTGAACAGTTGAAAAATCTCTTGCTGTGCCCTTGAGCAAGGCGCTCCAGGGGCGCTGGACATCGGTGACCTCCCTCCCTGTGGCTCAGGCGGAGTTGGGTTATGTAAGAAACACAATCCCATTACACTCTTGTACAAGTTTGTAACAGGATCAATATAAGCACCCCCCTTAAATTATTAGTATTGGACTAAACAACTATTTCAATTGAGAATCACCAATGAAATAACATTTTAGTACAGGACTAGGCTTTATCTGTGTCTGTGAAACAGGCCCTAATAGTTAACAGACTTATCTGATACAGCTGCATTATGTCTACCATAGCTACCTGGTCCTATGTATTTGACTACTTAGATTTTGGTTCCATAAAGAGAGCTGTCCCCTGCCTGTTTCTCGCCCATGCATCACTCATACACAACGCCCCGAGTTACTGCCCATAACGGTGAGTGAATTATACATATAATCACATCTCCCATTCCACCTCATTAGCTTCCTCACCTAACCCCCTGATTCACTGGCTGGAGAGTACTAATTCAAAACCACGAGTCGCCGCGTTCAGGCGGATGTCCTGTCAGAGTGCAAGTTTAACCGCGGGAAAAATGGTTGCGGACATTGGCTCCGAGACCTGTGTTAATTAGATTTATCACTGCAGAAGCCTAGGAGCCTTGCCACAAAATGAAATTAATGTGTTGTGGGGGACTCAGGGGTGGAAATAGAATATGTCTCCTTCGATTTGCGAAACAATTCTTGCTGAACCTGAAATATGTAGGCTGCCCCATGGTATGAATAAATAATTGACGGTGTGGAAAGTGCGTCGACTGAGTAGCAAGGGTTTCCAATTGTTTCTCAGTGGATATTTGTAATACTGACAAGTATTCCTAAGAGCACACTCCTTTGATTCTGTCACTGTAGGCCTATACAATCTATGTACAATGCCAAGTTATACAGTATCTTTGCTTACCTTCCAAACAACCTACAGAATGCAGCCTAAACCAGCGGTTCCCAAACTAGGGGAAGTGGCCCCATGTGGGTTCGCCTGATATGAAAAAGGGAGAATTTCCAAAATCCTGAAGAAGAAAAAAAAATATACATACAAATATTACAATATCATCTTTGCATCTCAAAACCATTGTAATGTGATTAACCTTAAAAATCTAAATTAAAATGATTCAAACATAAAAAGATGAAAACACACATATTGCAGAGACTTTGGCACCAAAATGGCATCCTACTCCCTATGTAGGGCACAATTTATGACCAGAGCTTTATGGTCCCTGGTCAAAAGTAGTGCACTACATAACTAGTACAAGGGACTCTTGAGATTTAGTTATTCTCAACCACAGGTCTTTCTCACATAAGTTGTCGTTTTGATGTTGAGGACCCTCTTTAGCATTCAAGCAGTGAGGGGCACATCACACAACAATCTCATGCATTGTAATTTAGGGTTATCATTGTGTTGTTATGTCTGAACAATTCTACTTTCTGTCTTGGGCTGGCACACTGCCTTTAAGGCAGATAAGAAAGTCATTGGAAACTAGGAAAAGTACATTTCCTGAAGAAAATATGGTGTGATTGCTAGCTTGTTTTAAAGTATTTATGGTTTGCGAAATAAATTATTGTTGTGGTAGTGACTACACTAGTAATGGTACTGGTTATAGTTTAAATAGTATGTAGATGTAGATGGAAAGATTGATTGATTGGTTGATTGGATATGATAAGATAGGATAGCCTGAACATGTGAACGTTGGTTTGGTGTCTCAAGCTTGAACGGTTCAAGAGTTACTGTTGGTGGATTATTTTATGCTAATTTATGCAATACAGAGTTATAGTTTTTAGGAATTTGAAGTTGGGTTTGCCTGAACATGTGAACGTTTGTTAGTGAGTTAATTTATGCTAATGTTTGCAAATGTATATAGTTATAGTGGATAAAAATGTTTTTAAGAATTTGAACATTTGAAAGTTGGATAGGTGTCTCTAGCTTGAACAGCTCAAGAGTTTATGGACAATCTTATGCAATTTTTTTTACGCCAATGTACAGTACCAGTCAGAAGTTTAAAAACACCAAAATGTTCTCCCACTAAGTGTAACAGTATAGATTCCGTCCCTCTCCTCGCCCCTAACTGGGCTTGAACCAGGGACCCTCTGCACACATCAACAACTGACATCCACGAAGCATCGTTACCCATCGCGCCACAAAAGCCATGGCACTTGCAGAGCAAGGGGAACAACTACTTCAACGTCTCAGAGCGAGTGACGTCGGCGATTGAAAGGCTATTAGCGCGCACCACCGCTAACTAGCTAGCCATTTCACATCGGTTACACTCCCCCCCCCCTTTTGACCTCCTCCTTTTCCGCAGCAACCAGTGATCCGGGTCAACATCATCAATGTAACAGTATAGCTTCCCTCCCGCTCCTCGCCCCGAACCAGGGACCCTCTGAACACATCAACAACTGCGACCCACAAAGCATCATTACCCATCGCACCACAAAAGCCACCGTCCTTGCAGAGCAAGGGGAACACCTACTTCAAGGTCTCAGAGCAAGTGACGTCACCGATTAAAACGCTATTAGCGCTCACCACCGATAACTAGCTAGCCATTTCACATCAGTTACATAAGCGCAAACCAGATGGGATGGAGTAACGCTGCAGAATGCTGTGGTAGCCATGCTGGTTAATTAAGTGTGCCTTGAATTCTAAATAAATCACAGACATTGTCACCAGCAAAGCACCCACACATCATCTCCTCAAATGCTTCACGGTGGGAACCACTCATGTGGAGATCATCCATTCACCTACTCTGCGTCTCACAAAGACACGGCGGTTGGAACCAAAAATCGCACATTTGGACTCATCAGACCAAAGGACAGATTTCCACTGGTCTAATGTCCATTGGCCCAAGGAAGTCCTTTCTTCTTATTGGTGTCCTTTAGTAGTGGTTTCTTTGCAGCAATTCGACCATGAAGGCCTGATTCACGCAGTCTCCTTTCAACAGTTGATGTTGAGATGTGTCTGTTACTTTATTTGGGCTGCAATCTGATCTGCTAGAGCTGCCCCGGTCAACTGTAAGTGCTGTTATTGTAAAGTGGAAACGTCTAGGAGCAGCAACGGCTCAGCCGCGAAGTGGTAGGCCAGACAAGCTCACAGAACGGCACTGCCGAGTGCTGAAGTGCGTAGCCCGTAAAAGGTCCTCTGTTGTAACACTCACTACCGAGTTCCAAACTACCTCTGGAAGCAACATCAGCACAATAACTGTTTGTCCAGATCTTCATGAAATGGGTTTCCATGGCCGAGCACAAGCCTAAGAAATATTCCTGTTTTTAGCTCCCCATATGATTTCTGTTAGTTGGCCAACTAGCCACCTTGCCACTGGCATAAAGAGTGAATATATTAATCAGATGTGTGTGGCAATAGCTAACTAGCTATCACATTATATTGCCACTAGATAGGCTGGATAAGCTATCTAAGTAGCTGCAGTGTCAACTATATAGCTAGCTAACCTTAGCTAAATCAACCGGTCAGTCCAGTGCAGCATCCTCCCATTCCATTGCTCTCTCTCATTCTGGGTGTGTGTGTCTAAATGTTATTATGTTTTTATGACAAGGCCTATAAGTACATCAGTGTATAATCTCAGTAAGCTTTTTGTGCCACATACTAAAAATCAACAAAAAAATTGTGTGTCTCTTTTTATTTACAGCTTGTAGCTACACAACTGAGGGGGAGTGGGCAGCTAAGAAAAAGAAAACACCCTTCACAGTGGAAAGGATCAGGTTCAGAAGAGAAGGAGGATGGAATGTAAATCTGGTTTTGTCTAGAAGGGATACAGCTTTTGTCAAGAATTGCTTTTTGTAGCCGGTTAGCAGAATTAAGTCAGGAGGAATAGGTTAAGGTTAGGAAAAGGGTTCGGATTAGCTAAAATTCAACAACAAACAATGTACTTTTGACGTCAATTTCATTCTATGGTGAAATGTGTCAGATTTGCATACAATTACCATGATTGATAGTGAAATGTTGGTTTTTATTGTTCGACTGTTGGAACACTTACCTGTTCATTCTGAGAAAAAAAAATCAATTGGAGGTGTACTTGAGGATGTATTTCAAGGCCTATCTTGACATCATGGGAAAATCAAAAGAAATCAGCCAAAAATTGTAGACCTCCACACGTCTGGATCATTCTTGGGAGCAATTTCCAAATGCCTGAAGGTTCCCACGTTCATCTGCGAAAAGTGCAAATCAATCCCAGAAACAACAGCAAAGGACCTTGTGAAGATGCTGGACGAAATAGGTACAAAGGTATCTATATCCACAGTAAAAACGAGTCCTATATCGACATAACCTGAATGGCCACTCAGCAAGGAAGAAGCCACTGCTCCAAAACCACCATAAAAAGCCAGACTACGGTTTGCAACTGCACATGAGGACAAAAATCGTACTTTTTGGAGAAATGCCCTCTGGTCTGATGAAACAAAAATAGAACTGTTTGGCTATAATGACCATCGTTATGTTTGGAGGAAAAAGGGGGAGGCTTGCAAGCCAAAGAACACCATCCCAACCGTGAAGCATGGGGGTGGCAGCATCATGTTGTGTAGGTGCTTTGCTGCAGGAGGGACAGGTGCACTTCACAAAATAGATGGCATCATGAGGGAGGAAAATGATGTGGATATATTGAAGCAACATCTCAAGACATCAGTCAGGAAGTTAAAGCTTGGTCGCAAATAGGTCTTCCAAATGGACAATGACCCCAAGCATACTTCCAAATGCCTTAAGGACAACAAAGTCAAGGTATTGGAGTGGCCATCACAAAGCCCTGACCTCAATCCTACAGAAAATGTGTGGGCAGAACTGAAAAAGCGTGTGCGAGCAAGGAGGCCTACAAACCTGACTCAGTTACACCAGTTCTGTCAGGAGGAATGGGCCAAAACTCACCCAACTTATTGTGGGAAGCTTGTGGAAGGCTACCCGAAACGTTTGATCCAAGTTAAACAATTTAAAGGCAATGCTACCAAATACTAATTGAGTGTATGTAAACTTCTGACCCACTGGGAATGTGATGAAAGAAATAAAAGCTGAAATAAATCATTCTCTCTACTATTATTCTGACATTTCACATTCTTAAAATAAAGTGATGATCCTGACTGACCTAAGACAGGGCAGTTTTTACTAGGATTAAATGTCAGGAATTGTGAAAAACGTAGTTTAAATGTAGTTTAAAAATGAGTTTAAATGTATTTGGCTAAGGTGTATGTAAACTATCGACTTCAACTTTATATACAGTATAACGATGGTTGTTGATGTGTATGGATGAATTTCAGATAATTATTTTTACATTTGAATGTTGCAGTAATAGGACCTTGGTCTATAGCGTTTGAGCGAGCGAGAGAGAACATTATTTTAAGATAGCGAGCCCTGATCCCAATGACTCAATTGCCCCCGAACGGAGAGAAAGAAAACGGGCACATTTTTGGCTAATCACAAGGCTCATTTGAATTTCTTGATGCATCAGGAAAATTCTACGCAACAAAAAAGTGGTCAAGTTAAGATCCGACATCTGCACCTTCAAACTCACAGTGAAAAGTTGAATTGGATTAAAATGCATTCATGCCAAGTCAATAGCCATTTCCGCACCTAAATTATATCTCCACAGCGGAAGACAGCGGCTCAACTTCAGGGTGAATGGGTTTGATGGATGAGTGTGTTTGTTTGTGCTCTCCGAAGGCCCCCATTTTTGTCTGACACGGAATAACTCTGTTCAGGTTGACCTACTTAAATGTCCAATAAAACGGTATTATTAGTATTATCACATGCACCGCTATCATCCTTGTAAATCATGTGACGCAGGCCCTATGGTCATCATTGACACGCTCCCCACAGAGTGATGAAGTGCCCACCAAACAAAAACTCACAATGACCCAGTTACGATTTCAAGACTGTTGCTCCGACTGATTTTAAAAGTGAAGCTACTTTGGGGATTGCTGCACTTTGAGTTGAGCATGTGCATAGGAAGAGTTTATTATCTCTGTCTTTACTTCACAGATTTTCTCCTGTGGATGAGGTCAATTTACTACACAGATACTCTTCCAATATTTTTCATAATTACTACCACGCTACGTAGTTTTACCTACTACTACTACTACAATCACCAGTATTATCACACAACTAGCACAGCAATACTGCCCTACCAAGCAAAAAGGCTTGGTTAATGTCATTTGTGCTACATTAAATACATGTTAAATCATGTGGACAAGTATCCTGCCTCTATTGTATTGCGTTTTGGAGAAAATGTGGGTCATGTTAGCAGTAACTGCATAAAGTTACTGTGAAGCCAAGGTAAATAAAAGCAATTTTTCTCAGTTCTATGCTACGAGCAGTTACTGTCTTTTTGCTTGGTAGGGCAGAATAGTAATCCCACAATACCAGTTCAACCACTACTTCAGTATTTCATTTAATGAATACAAGTATTAACATGTTTCAACAAGAGTTGCGACAGAGGTTGGAGTGGAATAATTATGAATTGTCTGTCTCCAGCAAGTCTTTGAGTGCACAGTGGGGACTATGGCTTCTAATGATTTCATTTCACACCCTGCCCATCATACAGGCTATCATCATATTGCAGAAATAATTGCTTGGGTTCCTGTGAAGACTAAGACATGATTTCCCTTTGCCTCTTATCATCAGTGAAACATTAAAAACATCCATCATAAAACTGTGCAAAACTGTATCCCTAGCACTTTGAAATTATTATTATTTTTTAAAGCTGCTTACCTTGTACTTTGCATATCCATAGTGTGAGTTCAGTACAGTCTCCGGTTAGGGGAGGCTGCGTTTAAGTAAAGAAATACTGTACCTCTGATATGTTAAGTCATAACTATTTAATTAAAGTTAGGATTATGGCATTTAATACAACAGGAACTGGGGATATGTTGGTGTGTTATGACAATTACAATGACAAAAACCATAAACCATTAAACTGATGATTCATAATACATAAAAAGGTCAACAAAATAATAACTCGCACAGAACAAAATGTATTTAGTCTTGAAATAGTATTTACTGCTCAAACTGAACATAATACCATTCTGTTTTCGACTGTATGACTGGCGTTGCTATTTAGGAGGTGGGATTGAGGGGGAGATGAATGGTTGCTGACAGGCCTAACCTCAATCCTTAGCCGGACATACTGACATTTGAGTTGTCTAGTTTGCAGGGTTTGATGAGTTACCCAAGGTGCAGTGCTTGTGTCCAGATGCAGCCACTTTGTCTCCGCAGGAGTTCAGGAAGCTTGAGGCGAGTCTCCCCTAGGTGGTGGAAGATGGTTGTAATTCTGGGGGAGCAGTTGGTTTTCATTTCAGTAGAAATGTTTTTTAGTCTCCAAGGTACAGATCTACCTGCCAAAGCATAGGATGCGGGAAGACACTAGGTGTGTTCCAGGGGGTCTGTTGTGAAGGCACTGAGATTGTGATAAGGTCACATTGAGTTCACACAGAGTTCAAACCCAAAAAAGTGTCCCATTGTGATCCAAAGAATTGTAGATATGAAGTCACTGTCAATGTCTGAAAAAATGCAGGAATTCTGTGCAGTAGTGTATTAGTTTTGAGCACTTCTCCGCTCCTTGTTTTTTGACTGGAAGTTTAAACTGGCCAACCTTCACAGCTTTAGATAGAATTTAGAGATTTTGGAATGATAGGCTCAACATGTGATGCTGTCTAGTTTCCAATTTTGCTCTGATTCAAGTCCAACACATTAACCATTCAGCCAACACAGCCGTGTGACATTTTTATCAAACAAGCTGCAATAACTGAATGTCTAGAATGTCATTTTATGCTGTAGTGTTAAGATTTATCTTCACTGGAACTAAGGGGCCCGAACCATGAAAAACAGATCATTATTCCTCCTCCACCAAACTTTACAAATGGCACTATGCATTCAGGCAAGTAGAGTTCTCCTGGCATCCGCCAAATCCAGATTTGTTCGTTGGACTGCCAGATGGTAAAGCGTGATTCATCACTCCAGAGAATGAATTTCCACTGCTCCAGAGTCCAATGGAAGTGAGCTTTACACCACTCCAGCCGATGCTTGGCGTTGTGTATGGTGATCTTAGGCTTGTGTGCAGCTGCTCTGCCATGGAAACCCATTTCATGAAGCTCCCAACAAACAGTTATTGTCCTGAAATTGCTTCCAGAGGCAGTTTGGAACTCGGTAGTGAGTGTTACAGACAATTTTTATGCACTACGCGCTTCAGAACTCAACGGTCCCATTCTGTGAGCTTGTGTTGCCTACCACTTCGCAGCTGAGGCATTGTTGCTCCTAGATGTTTCCACTTCACAATAACAGGACATACAGTTGACAGCAGGGCAGAAATTTGACGAACTGAATTGTTGGAAAGGTGACATCCTGTGACGGTACTACGTTGAAAGTCACTGAGCTATTCAATAAGCCAACGTTTGTCGGTGGAGATTGCATGGCTATGTGCTTAATTTTATACACCTGTCAGCAACCTGTCAGTGTGGCTGAAATAGTCAAATCCACAAATTTGAAGGGGTATCCACATACTTTTGTATATATAGTGTAGTTCAAATATTTGAAGGATTATTTTGTCATAGCACTGCGAACAGGATTCTAACCTGTGTGGGGAGACCCCATTGGACTTCAAGTCCAATGACTAAATATCTCAGATATCACAAGTAAAGTGAATGCGATTTGAACACAGGCATCATTGGTGCTAGATGGCACCACTTGTTGAGCGTATTGTCCAAAATCACCTCAGTCCTATCCAAAGTTGGAAAGTTGGCCAGTTTAAACTTACAAAGATGTATTTGTTGCTGCAAACTTCCCACAAGTTTGTGGCAAATTTGCTGCAAACTAAATAGTGTGCCACAAAATATCACCAGAAGTTTGCAAACGTTTGCCACTAGTGGTGAAACTTTGGTAAACCTTTGGCAACAATAATATGTACTGCCACCAGTGGCAAACAGTTTACCAGAAGCAGTTTATGCTGAACACATGAGTTTCAAGACCAGTAACCGTTGATGACCAATCAATGGGATTAGAAACATATTTTGTAAAATGGAAACCAAGCTATCTACAGTTGTCCAGTGGGTGTCTAACTTATTAATTAAACCTCCTAATAAACTTTAACATTTTATTAGCTAAATGATGCCAAGTTAGCAATGTACATGTTTTATGGGATAGAATGAAACACATTTTGTTGATACCAGTTTCATTCTGTCAGCGCCACTGACTGACTGGCTAGCGCTTAGCAAACTAATGTTAGCTATAATATTTTTTCACAATTCATGTGATAGGTGGCTAGTTAACTAAGGATTTGCCTAAACATTTATAATTTTAGGTGAATATGTTGCTGTCTTTTAATACCTATATGCATGTCAATATGCTAGTGTCACGGATCAGTAGCATGTTGGTTAGCACAACAGCTAAGGTAGCTAGCTTGCAACAATATGAGTTGATTTGACATCAGAGCAAAACCTACCCTACCCGTGGTGTTGGAAAAGGCTGTATTGGCAGGAGGATGCATGAACACCCTGGAAAGATGATGTAATGTGCAACCCATGAAAATGTTGTCTATGTAAATACAGGTTACTGCCAAAATAAAGGAAACACCAACATAAAGTGTCTTAATAGGGTATTGAGCCACCATGAGCCAGAACAGCTTCAATGCACTTTGGCATAGATTTGACAAGTGTCTGGAACTCTTGGAACTCTCACAATACTTTGAGTGATACATGAGTGTAGTGTCTTCAAGATTGATAAGGTAAGTAAATACATGTCTTATTCTCATAAATGTAGCCCATACAATTCATTATTTGTAACAATTAGATCTTTCATTGCTTTAAACTAGTAGCTAGCTCATCTTCATCGTGTGATGTTCCTTCTCTCTTTTCTAGCAGAAATATGTGTGCAACAAAAAAGATCAAGGCTTCTTGCATGCATGGATTTTGAGATGTAAGTTACACTCCAAAAAAAATGTTGGGTCGTTTGGATGACCCAACTGCTGGGTTGCAGGCATTCGGTCAATAGTTTGGTTGTTTTCTGTAAATACAGCAAGGTTGGGTTGTTGGTGCTGGGTTATTTTTAAGGTTGGGCTATTTGACCCAGCCAATAGTTTATGAAGTCTCTCCACCAGTGCATGACGTCCACCAGAATACTTGCAAGTATTCTAGTTCTAGTGTGACTTGAGTGACTGACGAGTGGAAAATGGCTAACGTTATTTTGACAGACTAAGGGTGTTTTGGCTGACTGAAAACAGTGAAAACAGTAACAAACGTTACGAATTATGCTGTAGCCATCGTAGCTGTAGGAAGCCGTGTCGGCTCTTCGCAGGCGACTGGCCGGTGCTAGGCAGGGTTCCATCCCCGAAAGGGTCTCCCCCTTCCCTGGAGAATGGAGCTGTTCTCGACCCAACCAGCCATGGAGGTACGTCACTCGCCATGGAAGTTGAAGAAGGCGTCCTCTGGCAATGGGGGTCTCCATGGAGATGTTGAGCCCGGGACCGACACAGATCAGAAACAGCTTTGCCGTCCTGGATCCAGAGGTTCCGGCGCCTTCGTCCTTGGTGGCTTCCCAATCAAGATCGGATGCGGAGGTACCTGCGTCTTCGTCCTCGATTCTGTCTCCCACTCCGGTGGCTTCTACCTCGGGTTCAGATCCTCGGAGCTCACCAGACTGTGAGGCTGCTTGAGAGACCGGCCCATTCAACATCACCAGCTGTCATCATAGGCAGCTCTATGGTGAGAAACATCTCGTGCCCCATGACGAAAACCCTGTGCTACCCAGGAGCACAAGTACAGGACATAACAAGGCTGCTTCCGACTGTTCTACCACAGATGCCGGGAGCTGACACTGTCGTAGTCCATGTGGGGTCAAACGACATCAGGAGAGCTAGCTCGGAACATTTGAAAATGACTGCAAAAAACGGCCAATAATTTCAGGTCCAGTACCATCGTTGGGCCGCGGGTGTGAAAGATTCAGCAGACTGCTGGCATTACACATCTGGCTGAAAGACTACTGTAGCTCTGCTGGAGTCACTTTTATTGATAACTTTGACACCTTCTGGAAACAGAAGATACTCTACAGGAATGACGGAGTCCATCCAAATCATCTTGGCTCCTGGACTCTATCCACGCATTTCAAGGCTGCGTTGAAACAATGACTGGTAAATTATCCAAGACCAGCTCAGTTAATCCCTACCATTGTGACAATGAGTCGTCATTATGCTGCATCAAATCTTAGGGGCATTGGAAAACACAATGTAAATAATTTAATTTATGTACCCCTAATTGCAACAAATACGTCTGTTTATCCTACAGCTATTGTAAGCAATAATCATGAGCCTATAAACCAGAGTTACACTGTTAGCACTGAGGCGGTGTGCAATAGTAGGAAGACCACTTTATGTAGCTCACCCTGCACTATCAACTCCAATGTAAATAACGAGTAAGTCTACCTCTACCTCTGATGAGCATCCAAGTAAAGCATTAAAACAATCAAGCAACCCAGAAAAGTGCTAAAAATAGCCCATATTAACATATGTAGCCTAAGAAACAAGGTCCATGAAGTCAGTAACTTGCTTGTAACAGATGACATTCATATTCTGACTATCTCTAAAACTCTCTTAGATAATACCTTTGATGATACAGTGGTAGCAATACATGGTTATAACATCTACCGAAAAGACAGAAATGCCAACGGAGGCGGTGTTGCGGTCTATATTCAGAACCATATTCCTGTAAAGCTTAGAGACGATCTAATGTTAAATACTGTTGAAGTAACATGGCTACAGGTTCATCTGCCTCACTTAAAGCCCATTCATGTCGGAAGCTGCTATAGACCACCAAGTGCTAACAGTCAGTATCTGGATAATATGTGTGAAATGCTTGATAATGTATGTGATATCAACAGAGAGGTGTATTTTCTGGGTGATTTAAATATTGACAGGCTATCATCAAGTTGCCCACTCAGGAAAAAACGTCAAACTCTAACCAGTGTCTGCAACCTGGATCAGGTTGTCAGTCAACCTACCAGGGTAGTTACAAACAGCACAGGAATTAAATCATCAACATGTATTGATCACATCTTTACTAATGCTGCAAATAATTGCTTTAAAGCAGTATCAAAATCCATAGGATGCAGTGATCACAATATAATAGCCATATCTAGGAAAACCAAAGTTCCAAAGGCTGGGCCTAATATAGTGTATAAGAGGTCATACAATAAGTTTTGTAGTGATTCATATGTTGATGATGTAAATAATATTTGCTGGTCTGTGGTGTGTAATGAGGAGCAACCAGACACTGCACTTGACGTATTTATGAAACTACTTATTCCAGTTACTAATAAGCACCCACCCTTTAAGAAAATGACTGTAAAAACTGTTAAATCCCCTTGGATTGATGAGGTATTGAAAAATGGTATGGTTGAGAGGTAAAAGGTACGGCAATTAAGTCTGGCAGCCCAACTGATTGGCAAATGTACTGCAAATTAAGAAATAATGTGACTAAACTAAATAAAAATAGAATGGGGTCTCCCCGCGTAGGTTCGAACCCTGCTCACAGCGCAATGGCAAACCTGTCTATATTTTTTATTTTTCACATATACTTGGTGCCTTGATTTGGATAATGTCCTTAATACATTGAATTGTCCAGTGACTCAGGTGCTCAGAATATATCTGCCTTGACAAACAGTTCAATTAGGGTCTTCAGTACACATACTGTTGTTTGTGTTAGATTTACAATGGAAATACTGAGAGCCAGGTGGTTAAGTCCTCAGACTTGAAACCCAATTTGGTCTCCCTGCTCTTTTAAAAATCTTATTCTCAGTGAATAGTCCACTTGTACTTTCTCTGCACATAGTTTTTTGACTTGCACATTAAACTTCCAAACTTCACAGCTTTGGAAAGGACCGAGGTTACTTGGCGCAACAAGATCAATATGTCGTGCCATCAAGTTGACCATTTTACACCAATGATGTCTGTTTCCAAATCCCAATCCCTTTACTTGCATTCCAACAGCATTCAATGGCCGAGTTCTTTCGACGTTGGACCTGAATTTCAATGGGGTCTCCCCACCCATGTTCTTACCTTGCTCGAAGCGTATAGCCCACTTCTGCTTTCTCCTCATCACTTTCCTTAGATTCTTACTGCTGCGATGGCCAAGTGGTTTCAGCATTGGAATTGAAATCCAATTTGTTCTCCCTGTACAGTTTTCAACTCTGCTTACAGGGCGATGGTAAAGTAGACCTTTAACAATTGGATCTATCTCCTTGGGTACGTGAGACGTTAGCGTCCCACCTCTTCAAACTGCTGGGCGCCAAATTCAAATAAAGAAATACTCATTATAAAAATTGAGAAAACAAAACATATTTTACATAGGTTTAAAGATGAACTTTTTGTGAATCCAACCACGGTGTCAGATTTAAAAAATGCTTTACGGCGAAAGCATACCTTACGATTATTTGAGAACATAGCCCACTAGACAAATCATTACAAACAGCAACCAGCCAAGTAGAACAGTTACACAAGTCAGAAATAGAGATAAAATGAATCCCTTACTTTTGATGATCTTCATATGGTTGCACTCAGCAGACATTCATTTACTCAATAAATGTTTGTTTTGTTCGATAAAGTCTCTTTATATCCAAAAACCTCAGTTTTGTTCGCACGTTTTCTTCAGTAATCCACAGGCTCAAACGCAGTCAAAACAGGAAGACAAAAAAAATCCAAATTGTATCCGTAAAGTTCATAGAAACATGTCAAACGATGTTTATATTCAAACCTCAGGTTGTTTTTAGCCTAAATAATCGATAATATTTCAACCGGACAATAACGTCGTCAATTTAAAAGGTAAACAAGAACCGCACTCTCTGGGTCTCGCGCATGAAAAAGCTCTGTGACACTTTAGGGTCCACTCATTCAGACTGCTCTTACTTCCTCATTTTTCAGAATACAAGCCTGAAACAATTTCTAAAGACTGTTGACATCTAGTGGAAGGCATAGAAACTGCAATTTGAGTCCTAAGTCAATGGATACTGTAATGGCATTGAATAGAAAACTCCAAAACAAAAAAAAAAATACTTCCTGAATGGATTTTTCTCAGGTTTTCGCCTGCCAAATCAGTTCTGTTATACTCACAGACACTATTCTTACAGTTTTGGAAACTTTAGAGTGTTTCCTATCCAAATCTACCAGTTATATGCATATCATATCTTCTGGGCCTGACAAGCAGGCAGTTTAATTTGGGCATGCATTTCATCCAAAATTCCTAATGCTGCCCCCTACCCTAGAGAAGTTAAATTGTCCTTATTTTGTGGGCTCGTCCAACGATTGAAGTGCTCAGAAAATAGCTTATTTTACTTTGCTTGAAAAATATTTCAATTAGGCAGTTGAATTTGGATACTTTTGTCCTTGTGTGATCTACCTCAGCAAGCTTTGATTGCAGAGTGTTTAAAGCGTTGGACGCGAAATCCAATGGGTTCTCCCAGCGCAGGTTTGAACCCTGAGCGCAGCGCTTTGACGATCCAGTCTTTATTTGTAACATGTCATTGGGGACTTGATATGGATAATGTCCTTAAACCGTGGACTTGTCCTTTGATTCAAGTGCTCAGAATATATCTTCCATAACAAACATTTCAAGTAGGCTCTTCAGTAGCGATAATCTGGTCATTTTAGAGGTAAAATGGCCAGAACGAGATAGCGGACTGGTTAAGGCATTGAAGGTAACAGACGAAGCTGTGATGGCCGAGAGGTTAAGGCGTTGGACTCGAAATCCAATGGGGTCTCCCCGCGCAGGTTCGAACCCTGCTCACAGCGCTTTGACAAACCAGTCTTTATTTTTAACATGTCATTGGGCACTTGATATGGATAATGCGTGGACATGTCCTTTGATTCAAGTGCTCAGAATTTATCTTCTATAACAAACATTTCAAGTAGGCTCTTCTATAGTGATAATCTGGTCTTTTTAGAGGAAAAATGGTCAGAACGAGATAGTGTATTTAACATAGCAAGCTGCGATGGCCGAGTGGTTAAGGCATTGGACTTGAAATCCAATGGGGTCTCCCCGCGCAGGTTCAAACCCTGCTCACAGCGCTATGGCAAACCTGTCTTTATTTTTAACATATACTTGGTGACTTGATATGGATAATGTCCTTAATACATGGAATTGTCCAGTGATTCAGGTGCTCAGAATATATCTGCCTTGACAAACAATTCAATTAGGGTCTTCTGTAGATAGCCTTCAAAGAAGTAAAATGGTCAGAACGAGATAGTGTATTTAACATAGCAAGCTGCGATGGCCGAGTGGTTAAGGCGTTGGACTTGAAATCCAATGGGGTCTCCCCGCGTAGGTTTGAACCCTGCTCACAGCGCAATGGCAAACCTGTCTATATTTTTTATTTTTCACATATACTTGGTGCCTTGATTTGGATAATGTCCTTAATACATGGAATTGTCCAGTGACTCAGGTGCTCAGAATATATCTGCCTTGACAAACAGTTCAATTAGGGTCTTCAGTACACATACTGTTGTTTGTGTTAGATTTACAATGGAAATACTGAGAGCCAGGTGGTTAAGTCCTCAGACTTGAAACCCAATTTGGTCTCCCTGCTCTTTTAAAAATCTTATTCTCAGTGAATAGTCCACTTGTACTTTCTCTGCACATAGTTTTTTGACTTGCACATTAAACTTCCAAACTTCACAGCTTTGGAAAGGACCGAGGTTACTTGGCGCAACAAGATCAATATGTCGTGCCATCAAGTTGACCATTTTACACCAATGATGTCTGTTTCCAAATCCCAATCCCTTTACTTGCATTCCAACAGCATTCAATGGCCGAGTTCTTTCGACGTTGGACCTGAATTTCAATGGGGTCTCCCCACCCATGTTCTTACCTTGCTCGAAGCGTATAGCCCACTTCTGCTTTCTCCTCATCACTTTCCTTAGATTCTTACTGCAGCGATGGCCAAGTGGTTTCAGCATTGGAATTGAAATCCAATTTGTTCTCCCTGTACAGTTTTCAACTCTGCTTACAGGGCGATGGTAAAGTAGACCTTTAACAATTGGATCTATCTCCTTGGGTACGTGAGACGTTAGCGTCCCACCTCTTCAAACTGCTGGGCGCCAAATTCAAATACAGAAATACTCATTATAAAAATTGAGAAAACAAAACATATTTTACATAGGTTTAAAGATGAACTTTTTGTGAATCCAACCACGGTGTCAGATTTAAAAAATGCTTTACGGCGAAAGCATACCTTACGATTATTTGAGAACATAGCCCACTAGACAAATCATTACAAACAGCAACCAGCCAAGTAGAACAGTTACACAAGTCAGAAATAGAGATAAAATGAATCCCTTACTTTTGATGATCTTCATATGGTTGCACTCAGCAGACATTCATTTACTCAATAAATGTTTGTTTTGTTCGATAAAGTCTCTTTATATCCAAAAACCTCAGTTTTGTTCGCACGTTTTCTTCAGTAATCCACAGGCTCAAACGCAGTCAAAACAGGAAGACAAAAAAAATCCAAATTGTATCCGTAAAGTTCATAGAAACATGTCAAACGATGTTTATATTCAAACCTCAGGTTGTTTTTAGCCTAAATAATCGATAATATTTCAACCGGACAATAACGTCGTCAATTTAAAAGGTAAACAAGAACCGCACTCTCTGGGTCTCGCGCATGAAAAAGCTCTGTGACACTTTAGGGTCCACTCATTCAGACTGCTCTTACTTCCTCATTTTTCAGAATACAAGCCTGAAACAATTTCTAAAGACTGTTGACATCTAGTGGAAGGCATAGAAACTGCAATTTGAGTCCTAAGTCAATGGATACTGTAATGGCATTGAATAGAAAACTCCAAAACAAAACAAAAAAGAATTCCTGAATGGATTTTACTCAGGTTTTTGCATGCCAAATCAGTTCTGTTATACTCACAGACACTATTCTTACAGTTTTGGAAACTTTAGAGTGTTTCCTATCCAAATCTACCAGTTATATGCATATCATATCTTCTGGGCCTGACAAGCAGGCAGTTTAATTTGGGCATGCATTTCATCCAAAATTCCTAATGCTGCCCCCTACCCTAGAGAAGTTAAATTGTCCTTATTTTGTGGGCTCGTCCAACGATTGAAGTGCTCAGAAAATAGCTTATTTTACTTTGCTTGAAAAATATTTCAATTAGGCAGTTGAATTTGGATACTTTTGTCCTTGTGTGATCTACCTCAGCAAGCTTTGATTGCAGAGTGTTTAAAGCGTTGGACGCGAAATCCAATGGGTTCTCCCAGCGCAGGTTTGAACCCTGAGCGCAGCGCTTTGACGATCCAGTCTTTATTTGTAACATGTCATTGGGGGCTTGATATGGATAATGTCCTTCAACCGTGGACTTGTCCTTTGATTCAAGTGCTCAGAACATATCTTCCATAACAAACATTTCAAGTAGGCTCTTCAGTAGCGATAATCTGGTCATTTTAGAGGTAAAATGACCAGAACGAGATAGCGGACTGGTTAAGGCATTGAAGGTAACAGACGAAGCTGTGATGGCCGAGAGGTTAAGGCGTTGGACTCGAAATCCAATGGGGTCTCCCAGCGCAGGTTCGAACCCTGCTCACAGTGCTTTGACAAACCAGTCTTTATTTTTAACATGTCATTGGGCACTTGATATGGATAATGCGTGGACATGTCCTTTGATTCAAGTGCTCAGAATTTATCTTCTATAACAAACATTTCAAGTAGGCTCTTCTATAGTGATAATCTGGTCTTTTTAGAGGAAAAATGGTCAGAACGAGATAGTGTATTTAAAATAGCAAGCTGCGATGGCCGAGTGGTTAAGGCATTGAACTTGAAATCCAATGGGGTCTCCCCGCGCAGGTTCAAACCCTGCTCACAGCGCTATGGCAAACCTTTCTTTATTTTTAACATATACTTGGTGACTTGATATGGATAATGTCCTTAATACATGGAATTGTCCAGTGATTCAGGTGCTCAGAATATATCTGCCTTGACAAACAATTCAATTAGGGTCTTCTGTAGATAGCCTTCAAAGAAGTAAAATGGTCAGAACGAGATAGTGTATTTAACATAGCAAGCTGCGATGGCCGAGTGGTTAAGGCGTTGGACTTGAAATCCAATGGGGTCTCCCCGCGTAGGTTTGAACCCTGCTCACAGCGCAATGGCTAACCTGTCTATATTTTTTATTTTTCACATATACTTGGTGCCTTGATTTGGATAATGTCCTTAATACATTGAATTGTCCAGTGACTCAGGTGCTCAGAATATATCTGCCTTGACAAACAGTTCAATTAGGGTCTTCAGTACACATACTGTTGTTTGTGTTAGATTTACAATGGAAATACTGAGAGCCAGGTGGTTAAGTCCTCATACTTGAAACCCAATTTGGTCTCCCTGCTCTTTTAAAAATCTTATTCTCAGTGAATAGTCCACTTGTACTTTCTCTGCACATAGTTTTTTGACTTGCACATTAAACTTCCAAACTTCACAGCTTTGGAAAGGACCGAGGTTACTTGGCGCAACAAGATCAATATGTCGTGCCATCAAGTTGACCATTTTACACCAATGATGTCTGTTTCCAAATCCCAATCCCTTTACTTGCATTCCAACAGCATTCAATGGCCGAGTTCTTTCGACGTTGGACCTGAATTTCAATGGGGTCTCCCCACCCATGTTCTTACCTTGCTCGAAGCGTATAGCCCACTTCTGCTTTCTCCTCATCACTTTCCTTAGATTCTTACTGCAGCGATGGCCAAGTGGTTTCAGCATTGGAATTGAAATCCAATGGGTTCTCCCTGTACAGTTTTCAACTCTGCTTACAGGGCGATGGTAAAGTAGACCTTTAACAATTGGATCTATCTCCTTGGGTACGTGAGACGTTAGCGTCCCACCTCTTCAAACTGCTGGGCGCCAAATTCAAATACAGAAATACTCATTATAAAAATTGAGAAAACAAAACATATTTTACATAGGTTTAAAGATGAACTTTTTGTGAATCCAACCACGGTGTCAGATTTAAAAAATGCTTTACGGCGAAAGCATACCTTACGATTATTTGAGAACATAGCCCACTAGACAAATCATTACAAACAGCAACCAGCCAAGTAGAACAGTTACACAAGTCAGAAATAGAGATAAAATGAATCCCTTACTTTTGATGATCTTCATATGGTTGCACTCAGCAGACATTCATTTACTCAATAAATGTTTGTTTTGTTCGATAAAGTCTCTTTATATCCAAAAACCTCAGTTTTGTTCGCACGTTTTCTTCAGTAATCCACAGGCTCAAACGCAGTCAAAACAGGAAGACAAAAAAAATCCAAATTGTATCCGTAAAGTTCATAGAAACATGTCAAACGATGTTTATATTCAAACCTCAGGTTGTTTTTAGCCTAAATAATCGATAATATTTAAACCGGACAATAATGTCCTCAATTTAAAAGGTAAACAAGAACCGCACTCTCTGGGTCTCGCGCATGAAAAAG